>NC_056726.1:268775517-269075517 GCF_019279795.1 Protopterus annectens | reverse complement strand
TTTTCTCAGGTCTCATTTACCACATATTAATCTATGTGATAATATGACTACATCATTTTTCCTCACAATTCTCTTCAAAGCATGTTATTTTTCATTGCACTCTGCTGTGAAACATATGTTTTATGTTTTTCTCATTACATTTTTTGACTCTTACGTTTGTACCGTAACATGATATTTTGTGATTTTAAATATCTGTACTTGCTACTTTGTAATATAACAAGATACTACTTGGTGATTAAAAATATCTGCACTTGATTTTTGAAATATTGTCATTATGGAGCTTTTCTTCATGGGCCTCCGCTGAAAATGGGAGCTTTCTGGCTTAGTTGGACTTTCCCGGTAAACAAATGTGAAATAAATAAATAAGACATGCTGAAAGTCCACCACACTTAATTTATATATGCTATGAGTTTTAAATGAGTTTCTTTTACCATAATTTCTTCCCTCAGGTTTTAAAAGATACGTTAGAGCCTCATTTTAGTTTTACAGGGTATATTAACAAACTTTAGAAGATCTAAGGATGAAATGAGACTAAAGTAATAATTTTGCCCAAATATAATCTTTAAATACAGTTTCGTACTAGGCTACTGACCCCGAATAATCTTTAGGAAATGAGCCATGCATCCCCATGAACGTTTTTTACTCCTTGTAATTTAAATATGAATAACCCAGAGCAGGCAGAACACATTTACATGTTATCCCTTTCCATAAGAGACAAGGGTGCTACTCCTGGGGTGAACTTGCAGTTTCCCATCCAGTCATTCAGATTATGTTTGAAAAGAGTAGAAGTACTTTGTTTTATGTGAAGAGGAAGACAATTTGGAATTCTCTGCAATACATATCTATCCTTCCAACATGTTCTATTTACATTGCAAAAAAGATTAAGACCTCAAAAGTGAGTGTTTACGTCATCAATCAACATGTAGATGAGCAGTAGGTTTGAGAGAACAGAATCTGTTGAGGTTCTGTATGTGAGGCAGACATCAGCCCTCAGCAACATGTATAATACAGAGAATAGGGGCAAGACTTTGAGGCAATCAGAGTAGTTTTTATGATTTAGACTTGATTTTCTTTTTGAGAAAATGCTGTGGGCATTCAAGTTATGTCAAGTGCTTGGCCAAGTACATGCTGAAAGTGTCATTATTCTCATTGACCTGTCTCATAAGTACAGAATACAGTGAAATGATCCCATCTCTGGAGCTGTGTATGAGCAGGGCTTTACTTAAATGTAGTTGTTTAGACACAAGGTAAAATAGAAACATTTGTAGATACCTTGCAT
Source organism: Protopterus annectens (assembly GCF_019279795.1). Lineage (NCBI taxonomy): Eukaryota > Metazoa > Chordata > Ceratodontiformes > Protopteridae > Protopterus > Protopterus annectens. The sequence continues at coordinate 269,074,238 of NC_056726.1, read as the reverse complement.
AGGCCAGAATATGTACAGTCAGGCCTCTGTCTTCATTTTGTGCATACAGTTTCAGAAAAAGGCAGGTCAGTAGAAGGGAAAGGATAACTTTTCTGGCTAAGCATAAGATGTGCAGAAATAATGGCTCTCAAGGGAAAACTACAGAATGTTCCTTTCTCAATGAAAAATTATGTGTACTTGCAATGGAATGCTAGATAAAGATAGGTTACACACAGTTAGGCACCTGCTAGACAAGGCCTGGGAATTAAGGTTGAAGTGGTGGATACAACTATGTATGTAGACTAAAAGGTACGACCCAAGCATGTGCAGAACTAGTGACCAATAGTATCACACACAGACATATTGACCTCACAGAGAAAGCAAACCTTTTAGCGGATAGGTTTGGTGAAAATTTAACTCTTATAACCCCCCCCCCCACCCTACATATTTGAAGAGCAGGTCCTCATAGCCTTCTCCAAGGCAAAAAATACAGCCTCTATGGGACCAAACGACATCCCAGGTTGTCTTTTAAACAGGCTAAAACATGAACTAGCCTTTTCAATCATAGCCTAACCACAGGCTTTGTTCCTGTGGAATGGAGAACAGCAACAGTTATTCCCCTCCAGACAGATGGCCTAGCAACAGACCTGGGAAATGACAGACCTATAAGTCTGACCAGCCTCATCTGTAAGGCCATGGAATGTATCATTATGGACTTCATAAATAAAGACATAGGTGACCTCCATACCTTAGGTCCTATCCAATTTAGCTTCATCAAGGGCAGATCCTGTTAAATCTGGCAGACTTCTTTGAAAATGTGACCAGGGCCACTGACGAGGGCAAATCTGTGCACACAGCATACCTCGACTTGGCAAAGACATTTGACACAATCCCACATTCAGGCATTACTGACAAACTTAGCAAACTGAATGTAAATACGCCTTAGTTGTAAGATGGATTGCCAACAGAACTGGCTCACAAACTGGACACATTATCAAAGTGAGAGAGTCCATATCAACCACCAGACCTGTTATGAGTGGGGTGCCACAAGGGTCAGTGCTAAGCCCCCTACTGTTTGGTATATACTTCTCAGAAATTCAGGTTAAAACTAAGGGGTTGTGGCTGAGCAAGTTTCCAGAAGACTGCAAATTAGGTGCAATCATTGAATCCCCAAATGATGCAAGTATACTCAAGCAGCATCTCAAGCAGATCAACAACTGGTGTATTAGTCACAGACTCGAACTGAATGCAAAGAAATGCATCATCATTCCCTTCAGCACAAACAATGTCCCTTCACACTAGCAAATCAACAATACCCTAAGTACCCATGAAATGCTAAGGGACCTGGGATGACAATTTGACTGCAACCTTAACTTCGACCACTATTCGTCTACTGTAGTAAGAAAGGCATTGCCTAAAGAGCAAGAAAGGTTATAATCTATCTATAGTTGGCACTAATCTGGCCCATAATTGAGTATAATGCCTTGTTCAGCATGTACCACACAAAGCACCTGCAACAACTGGAGACACCTCAAAAATTTCTAACAAAGATGATCAAAGGGCTCCAGCATGTGCCTTACACAGACTGACTAAAGTCCCTGTCACTATAGTCTATATCATATAGACTTCTTAGGGGAGAACTATGCCTGGCCTACAGAGCAATCCAAGACCCAAACCTAATGAAATTGCTGTATATCAGTAAAATCAAACAGGACTAGGGCTACCCCATTCCAGGGACCTAAATATGGCCTGCGACTTAAATAGGACATGCTGGAGGGACAGATTTATCTCCCAGTGACTGCTGCATCTTTGGAACAAGCTATCAATTCATGTGAAACAGAGCACCTCTATGACACTGTTCAAGAGGAACCTGGACGAGTGGATGGGGCACCATAAATTCTTACCAAGGATAGTGCTCAACTCTCCTGGACATGGGCAGTCATCACTAAATGCAATCTTGGGTACTGACTACCACTTTCATGGTATTACATTGGGATGAAATGGCTAGGCTTGAAATGTCCTCTGGGCCAGTAGCCTAGTAATCTCCTATGATCCGATGAGCTACCAGTGGAAAGGTACAGAATAGAAGTAATATAATATGTATGTTTAGGATAGAGCTCCGAGTCTGGTTCAAGACTTTTTCAGTTACTGTTAAATTATTTTTGTGCTTTCAATTATCTGACATATTATGCTGCTATATACTATATGAATATGCAACTATGACATTTATATCTGCTACTACTATATTCTGTTGTTATATGCTGCTTACCACAATAAACTACTATTAAGCAAGCTGATGCAACAGAACTCTGAATTGTTATACTGGTGCCTGAACAAGGCTGCTTGGGGGAGGGTACCATATACCTCTACTAATTCCTGGAACCCCACAGCAACTCTGGAGCTAGGTTATCAAAGTATAGCTTGTAAGCATTTCCCACAGTTTCAAGTGCAGCAGCCAACTTGACTTCAAGGTCTTAAATATTTGCAGCATATCTCTTATTTTTCAAACCTTTAAGGTGACAGACTTTTCCAGTCTGTTATTAAGTATCAATAACCTAATACAGAAAATTCACATCAGCATCTTTGAGGGAACAAACCTCTCAGCAGGGCACCAGTGACGTTTGAGACCCAAGAATCCATAAAGAAGGCCACAGCAGATGACACAATAGTTGTTCATTAAGTACTCATTCCTCTTTCTATTAGCATGGATTTCATAACTAAATCAGCCAGTAAATACCCAGAAGTTGTCGATTTTTCTATAGTTGAATCACCTGATGTGATGTGGTTAAAATTTATGAACTGGGTTTTAAAACACTGTAAACATGGTGACAATTTTTTCTACAGGTAAACTACTAAACTTCAGATTATAGTCAAAGCAACGCTAGGTATGCATATTTGTGTGTTGTACTGACATTCCAGTGTCAATGTAATTCACACATCAGTAATATTGGTAAGTGCAGTGACCACAATCGACAAATTACAGATTTTGGTAAGACAACTAGATGCTTCAAGGAGAAAGGTTCACTGAAATTTAATAAGTGATTACGACATTTCTGTTCAATGGAACAATACAGATAATACTGAGAGAAGGTGAGCAAGACAAGCGGGTAGAGAGCCATTAAAATGGCTTGAAGGCAAGGACTGGTATATTACAATATTTAGACAGATGCAGGGGAACTTTTAAGTGGGATACGAGAGTTTATTAATACTAACAAACAGTACTTGAAATCAAATGCAAAAGACATAAGGGATCAAGGACAGATTTCACAACAAGCAGAACGTTTGGCTGCAGAATCCATGTGTAACAGCAGCTGAGAAGCTAAATCACAGAACAGAATTGTTGCACTTATCAGAATCTTATGGTATTTGAATATTGGTCCAGTTATACTGGGGTAATCTGGGGACAAAAAAATTGTCAAAATGTATTAAAGCTTTTCTTCCAAAGACTCTTAAAACTTGTATTGAACTGCATGAGCTACTACTTGCTAAACTACGGGAAAGAATGCATGCTGCCTTACAAGCTTTGACACATAAAACATGTTTTGATCCCAGGTTATTAGATCAATCATCAGATTAATTAGAACAGACAACCTTATGGAAACTGCAATTCTTTAGCATATGCAGTACTGGATGACTATTCTGAGAGACAAATAGAACAGGATGATGTACAGAAACGTGATTGAGGCTTTTTTGCAAAGAGTTCAGGGACTAGATACATTTACTAGGATAAATGTGATTCCTGCAGCAAAAACATGGGAAGAGGCAGTATGTTTAGTCTTTGGACAAAAGCAGATTTAGTAAACATTTGATGCAAGAAAGAAAATCTTTTCTAGAGAGACAGAAATTGCAATTGTTAGACAGAATACGAGCAATACAACCAGTTGAATGTTTATTTTGTAAAAAGTTAGGGCATGTAAAAAAAAAAAAAACATGCAATATCGTACATACTGGATGTGAAAATACAAGCATGTTTAAGCTGGTATCCATGAACCAGTCCCCGCCTTTCCCAGTAAGAACATGCAGGTTAAAAGGTCAGATTGTGCTGCAGTGAGTGAGGTCACTAACAGACCACCTTGTTATGCTCGGTGCAATTCATAGCATCCTAGTCTGTAAATTTTCAAATCTGAAACAGGCAGTGTACCAACAGATGTCCTTACATTCACTGCTGCAGTATTCTTAACATATAGGGATTCTACCAAAGACCCCTGTTGCTTTAAAGCAGGGGCGGCCCATGCTATTGGACTGCTGGACTGCAGCCCCCCCCAGCTGTAAAAAAAAAATAAAATAAAATAGAAAAGACAAAATAAAAAAAAACTATTGCAAATAGCAGAACTTCGCGCATGCGCACTAGCAGCATTTCCGATATCCGGACTGGGAAACATTCAAGAGCAGAGATCCCAGAAGTCTATGCAGTTGTAACTGTATAGGGATCGGACTCTGACTGCAACGTCAGCAGGCTGGGAGTCTCGTCGGGGAAAGAACATCTCACGGGCTGTGGTGGATTTAATGCTCTAACGGACGTGGGGAAGGATGTAGTGAGTGGGCTGCAACGAAGGGATCTACATCTATCCAGGTAATGTGTGTGTGTGTGTGTGTGTGTGTGTGTGTGTGTGTGTGTGTGTGTGTGTGTGTGTGTGTGTGTGTGTGTCTAAAATGCCCCAGGTGCTACATGGTGGTGGGTAGAGAATAAGGCTTGAATCCTGCACCTTGGGCCCAGGTGGCAAGAGCCTGAATTCCCTACCCACCACCATTTGTAAAAATGTTGCAGATTTTTCCCTCATACTTGTTCTGTTCCTCATAAAATCTGTGGTTTCTGTATTTTTGTGTCCTTGCAAAGCCAGTAGTGCATTGGTGCAGTGGTACCATTGTTGCCTGACAGCTACATGTTCTCTAGTTTGATTCTTGGCTGGGGTGCCTTACCTTCTGTGTGGAGTCTGTATGCCCTCCCTGTTTTTGTTTCCTATAGTGTCCTCCCATCTTACAAAGACAAGTGTCTGTCTGGAGTGTTGCACCCTGGGCCTCTGCAAAAAATGAGCTTTTGTTCCAAGTCAGACTTTCCTGGTTAACAAATGTTAAAAATGACACATTTGAATATCAGACTTCATATTCTTCAGAAAGTGCATGGTAACACAAAAGCTTTTATTCTAGCAATTTTCTAAGTGTATAAGATAGATATTTGAAATTTGTCCCTATTTTTGGGACTGTATTCCCCCATTATTGGCTTGATCCAGGTTTTGTGCCAAGGTTGAGAGCTATGGTAAGAACTGAATTCACTGAATATGTTTGGGGGCTATATTCCCCCATTACTAGCTTTGTCCAGGTGTTTTTTGCTAATAGGTTGAGAGCTATGGTGAGAACTGAATTCACTGAATATGTTTGGGGGCTGTATTCACCCATTATTGGCTTTGTTCGGGTGTTTTGTGCTAAGAGGTTGACAGCTGTGCTATGGTGAGAACTGAATTCACTAAATGGTAGCCATTTAAGTTTCCGTCTTCCTCTTTCACCAAACAGCTGATTTGGCATAGTGGCATGTTGCTCTGTTTTGCACAGGGTCCCCTCGGTTCAAGACATGGCAGTGAAATGTATGGTGGTAACATACCATTTTATTCTAGCAATTTTCCAACATTATACAAGCAATGTTTAAAATGTGTCCCTGGTTTTTGATGTTTTGTCCCCCCCAATAAATTTTGGCTTTTTCCAGATTTCTTGTGCTGCAAAGTTCAGAGATACAGCTGAGTGTCGAGTAGATTTTACAAGGAGCTGAGAGGTGCAGGGGAACAAAAGTTTAGTGCTGCTTATGCTAACTCTGCTTGCATTGTTAATAGCACAACAGGTAGTTTATTTGCTTTTGATGCAGAAGGCTGTGGGTTCTACTCCTACAGTAGGTAGATGCATTGCTGATACTGTACTGTGTTGTAAAGGGGGTGGATGCTGCAGTCCTTTTTGGCAAAGATACCTAGTAACTATGAACCTGTTATCAATTTGCTATCCATTCCATATTGCGGTATTACTAGCTTATCATTTTTTTAATGCATGCAACAAAGGCAATTTATTCTTCAAGGGCAACAGGCACTTTATTTGTAGATGAAACAATGACATATAAAGTTGTTTGCTAGCAGCAACCTCTATTAGTTACAGTATTTTTTTAATGTGGATTTTACTACTTCAGAGATTGTGCATATTTACTGATACTGGTAGACTGTAGAAAGTTGAGTAGACTTTTTATGATGGAAATGTTCTGAATTGGGCAGTTTTGTCATTGGTGTATGCATTTTGTTTCACTGTTTACTGGAAAAATGTTTAAAACAATAAATTTAAAACGCCCTCTAACAACTGTACTGTATTGTACAAGGAATATAATGTAATATAGTCAGGAAGGTGTATCAAAGAGCATGTGTATGTTTCATGTTCAAAGGGCCTATGATTTTGAAAACAGCCCAGAGTTAATCTTTATCTGCCACTGGCAAAATGTATTTTCTTTGAATGTGGGTTTCAATGCATGTGAGTTTCAAAGGCAGAGAAGTTTTAATGCCAAGTCTATTTTCATTGTGAGACTGGATTGCTTTGTTTAACAGATATCTATTAGGGTTTGTGCTGTAAAACGCAAAATAAAACTTTCAAATGAAATCTAAATCATCGCAGAAGTAAAGCAGTATGCACATTACAGTGTTTATGGTAAATGGGGCAAAATAACCAAGGAATGGGACACTGGAATGGCTGCAGGGGGGAGGCTCCATTCAACCATGATTTTATGAGGGGGGGGGTAGCAAACTCAGACCGCCCCGGTTGAACTATACCTCTCTGTTGTCCATATGTTTGCAGAATGAACAGATATTTGCTTCTTATTTTTGGTTTGTTCCCCATAAAATTTGTGGTTTTCTAGCAAATCATTTAGGAATGAAGTCACTAAATGACAGACATTGAGTTTCAGACGTCATAACCTTCAGAAAAATGCATGCTAATGCAAGACCTGTTATTTTATCAACTGTCTTAAGTTTATACAAGAGCAATTTTAGTAGTGTTTGTATGTTCCCCCAATATATTTGGCCTTGTCCAGATTTCCTGCATCAAGAGGTTGAGAGGTATGTGCAAATCGCTTTGTAGAATTAGGAATATCCAAACCTCTCCATTGTCCCCAATTTTGGCTCAAAATGTTGCTCTCCCCTAATAATCCCTCCTCAAAATGGCAATTTTGGAAGAAAACGTGAAGGGTTTACAATTATATACAACTGTAATGATCAGAGTTATAGATTACTTTTATTTCAGAAATGCATGTAGATGCTCTTATTTTGTTAGCTGCTCAAGTTAACAGTGTTAATATTAAAGAGGTGTCCCTTTTTTGACAGGTTCCCAGCTGTATTGTGTGGCAACTTTATATTTTTGCATCACATTTTGGTCTGTAAAATTGTGGTTTTCTGGCAAATTAGTGGCAAGTCATTAAAGACTGAAGTTAGAAAATAATGACAGACATTTGAGTTTCAGATTTCATACCCTTCAGAAAATTCGTACTAATGCAAGACCTACTACTGTTCTATTATCTAAGTTAATAAGAGCAATATTTAAAAATTGTCCTTATTTTTGGGCCTGTGTCCCACTTCTAGTTCTGTGTATGGCTTTGTCCAGATTTCTTGCTCTGAAGTTGAGAGGTATGAGTGTCAGAGCCATCACTGTCAGCCAGAGACATTTCAAATTGTGACATACTTGTTGCACCCCACTCCCCATTGTAGTGGCTCTGGATGTGTCCAACGAAGGCAAGGAGCAGTTATGCAGTGTGTGTAGAGTATTCCCCCATCCAAGGTAGACCACAAGTACGACCGTGGCTTTTCATCTGTCCTTGATTTTGCAGAATGTTCTGGTTTTCTGTCATATTTTTATACTGTTGATTTATGCTTCTTATTATTCAGGAAATGCATGCTGTCACAGTGCCCTGTTGCTCTGTTTAAGTAGCAATGAATTAATGACCGTCAGGTAAGCTTGTCGGAGATTGTAAGATGCAAGTAAGCTTTAATAAGCATACTGTTAAAGAATTACCAGCATTGAAAGCCTTTTCATTGTTGCCATGCTGAGAATATTTGCATAACTAGATAATGTATAAACCTTGGGTAGTGAAATGCATATGACAGCATTTGTAATAAAAGGACAGGATTACAGTATTTTCAGAAGCTTATTACATTTGTTGGAGACTTGCAGTCATCTTTTGTTGGAGACGTGCAGTCATCTTTGCAGGCTTACCCGTAAACTAAACAGAATGCCAGTCTATCATGTGTGGTCCATAACTTGTGCAGGAATCCTTTAAGCAATTTATCTTAAGCTTGTTTCTTGTTTGCTGTTCATTTTTTACTTTGATCATGTCTTCCCCATGAAACAAGTAGATAGTTGTGTCAGGCAGCAGGTCTTTTTTGGATCAGGAACATTTTTACAAGTGGAGGTATCACAGAGATCACTACTTTCAGCATGTTACTTGGTAATTTTATAAAGCTGAATATAAATTATAATTAGAACTGCAGTGTAAGGAGTAGTGCTTTGAGTTGAGTGCTTCTTGTTTTTTTATACTTGATTTTGACTGGCATTCAAGTAATGTATTTAAAAAGTAATTTATTTTTTCATGCCTCACAACCTGTTTCCATCTGGATATTAAGTAAGTTGTCATGTAGCCAATGCACTGAAATATTTTTTTCTTCTACACTTCATTTTGTCTTGATTGGACTCTTGTAATGACTGTTTGGCACCCAGGGCAGCGTATTTAAAGTTCCAGTTGTTGTTTTTTTTGAGCATCGCTCCACCCCTTTCTAGTTGGCCACACCCCTTCCCATTGGCCCCATCCATTCAGCTGTCTCCTGCAGCCCTCTTTTAATTTGAAGTCACCAGCCGTCACTGCTTTAAAGGTATGCCAAACATCACCCAAATGATCCTTGCATAGCATAGGGCATAATGGTGATGTTCAGGCCTACCTTTAAGGTGCCACCAGTCAGAATGCATCTTTTCACCATCGGTCTGTTTACCTGCATCCATTTTCTGCAAGTTGAATGCATTTTCTTTCTCCAGTGATGCCATGTGCCTGTTTTCTGACTTCTTTGCAGTTGCAGATAAGTGCCCCATTGAGGGTTTTGTTTTTTCTTGTCGTCTTGTGTGCTGCTTGGGGTTAATATCATCCAGGAATGGTAAATGCCAGTGTGGGAGACAGATTCCCCATAAAGACCGTCACGATAAGTGTCTTTTTGTCTAGGAGCTTATCATGACCATACATCTTGGTCAGTTTGTCAGGCTTTTGTCCTGAAACCCTTTGCAGTAGACACTTCCCTTTCCTTGATTCTTGGGAACCAGCAACCCTAGGGGCAGCTGTTAGGGAAGAAAGTGAAAAAGGTATGACCGGAATCTTCCACTGTCCAACCTCTGCCAGGTGTTAATCCTCAAACCCAGAGGCTCACCCAGGTGTGTTGCTGGATTTCTCTGCCACAACCTTGCTGGAGACCAGTGAGGATCCAGCTGGCAGCACATCCAAAGAGGCTTTGCCTGTCTCGTACATTCAGGGGAACCTTGGTTGATTTTTTTTCTGAGGGGCCTAGGGGAGTTCCTCTGTTTTTAGTTGGGGAAGAAGTTCCTTCTACGGTTCTCAACTGTCATCTTGGGTCTGAGCTTCTCCGTTATTTGGAGATGATGTTCTCTTAAAAAAGAAACAAAAACTTACACGTTTCTTTTGCTCCTATGGATCCACAAAGTGACTGACAGGGCCTTTACTCAGGTATATTTACTGCTTTAATGTCTTTAGGCCTCCTCAAGGGGTTTTGGTTCCAGCTCCTGCTACTCTCCTTGGCCCTCTCCTCCAATTAAAAGGCCTAAAGAACAGAATTTTTTCTGAGGATGAGTCAGATTCTGATGACACATCCTAGACTTATTCTACTCAAAGTCCTTCACTTTTGGACTATGGGTGAGAGGAGGAGGATTACATTTGTCCTGATGTTCCTTTTGAGGAAATTTCCCTTGAGGACACACTGTGTCTAGGATGTTTTTTTTTTTTTTTTTTTTTTTGTGAGATAGTGCTCAGGTGATATCCATAAGAGGTACTGAGTTACTGCAGATGGAATCTCCTAAACCTGCAGCTATTCCTCCTGCTTTGGCTGCTTTGCTGCTTGCTTTTTCCAATGCCTCTCATGCACCTGATTCTCTACCTCCTGGCTCCCAAGAAACTCGACGGGTTTTATAGGGTGCCTGAGGATTATTTGTTTTATATAAACGTCCTGCTGCTGACCCCTCTGTAGTGTCTGTAAACTCCAGTAAGACATCTCAATTGCTTCCTTCGCCCAAGTTATTGCCTTCTGAGAAGGACAGCAGAGCTATGGAAAGGCTGGGTAAAAAGTTTTACACTTTTGCTACCTTAGATTTTAGGGCTACTGATTATCAGGCCCATATGTCTATGTATCTGTTGGCTGTTCTTTTTCAGGCCTGTCAACTTATTTCTGATTTTCCAGACTGTTAGGGTAAAACGTCTGTTCTTTCCTAGCTAGGGACTTCCTCTGAAGTCATTCGTCATTCAATTAAACTATGTTACGATGCGGCAGATGCCTCTTCTAGGGCTGCTGTTTTTGGTTCAGTGACAAGGAGGTATTCTTGGCTTAGGCTTCAGCCTCTACTTGATGATATTAAGGCTAAGTTGATGGATGCTCCTCTGGATTCTAAGCTTTTGTTTGGGGAAGCTGCCGGTTGTTTTAAATCCCTTCAGGATATGGCTAAGGCCTTACAGGAGCTTAAACATGTGTTTGCTTCTCCTGGGCCTATATTTCAGAGAAATTATCCCAAACAACCTGCCTTTGTTCATAGGCAATCTCGGTTTACCTTCATAAGGTCGCAAATGAAATATGCGACCAGTCAAATATCTGACTCAAAATGCTGGAAACTGCACTTTTGACTGCTGAAAAATAGCAAAAGTGCTACACAAAGAATTCCACAATCCAGAAATGTTGAATGTGTTCAAAACACCCAACATATCTGGATGTCTCCAAACACTTATGCAGGGGGGGGGACAAGCCCCCCTGCACCCACTGCTAATTTAATATTCTAACTCTGAGATCGCACTACAGTGAGAGAAGGGGTAGATGTCTCGATCTCCACTGTAGTGCGATCTGCACTCGGAATGCCAAAGTCACATGAGAGAATGTACACTGGCATTCACTCATTTGAATTTACACTCATTTTTTTGGACATGTAGAAATCTTGCCATTGTACTTTCGCACTTTAGAGCGTCACACAACATCGCGACCTTATGAATGTAAACTGGCAATCCCACCCTTCTACTTAAGATAAGAAGAGTGGAAAACGGGCTCATCCTGCTAAGGCTCCTCAGTTGTCTGGGACTCTGAAACCTTCCTTTTCAGACAAACTAGGTGCTGTATGACCATCTGTCCCTTCCCAGCCACATTCCTCTTTCTGTTTGGCTTCATATTACTCAGGATTCTTGGGTTCTGTCAATCATTCGTCAGGGGTACTTCATGGTGTGGAACTCCCGTCCTCCTTTTATGGGCATTCTTCAGCTTCCTCAGAAACAACTTCCTTTTCCCCAAAGGCTCTTCAAAATCTCTTAACTAAGGGTAAAGAGGTGCATGTGTCCCAAAGGGGGAAAGGGTTCTACTTCAGACTGTATTTAGTGATCAGGAAAGAGGGCACTTGGAGGCTTATTCTAGACCTCTCTCATCTCAACACTTTTCTGAAAGTGCCTTCCTTTTGGATGTTGTCCCTTCAGATTCTGTTTCATCTCTTGCTCCTTTAGGCCTATATAGTGTCTCTGGAACTCAAATTGCTTATCTCCATATTCCAATCCATCCTCTTTTCATGAAGTTTTTGTTTTTCTCGGTTGCTTCCTGGCATTTTCAGTTCTTTGCTTTGGACTTTCTACTGCCCCAAGGGTGTTCACCAAATGACTTGCTCACGTGATTGCTTTTTGCAGACTTCAAGGGATCCAAATATTTCCTTACATGAATAGATGCTTCACAGGGATGTGTTTCTGGACAATATCCACCACAGAAGTACTCCTTAAGTGGATCTTTTTGCCTTCTCTCTGAAAAGGAAATTTCCTTTGTTTTATGCCAGAGTCCCAGGTCCTCTAGTGTGGAAGGTTGATGCCCTCTCGTTTATCTGGAAGGGGATGATTCTTTATGCATTACCTCCCCTTCCTCTCATTCTGAAAGTCCTGTTCAAGATTCAACAGGATGCTCCCAAAATCTTGTTGTTGACTCCATTTTGGCTGCAACAGCACTAGTTCCCTCTTCTTATGCATTTAGACAGGGGCAATCATCACACGTTAACTCACAGGGTGGATCTACTCTCACAAGACAAGGGGTCACTCATCCATCCCCACCTGTCCCCACTTAAACTGACACTGTGGGTGATAGGATTTTGATTCCTCACAGACACCCTTTTTTTGAGGATGTTCTGCAATTCCTGGAGGCAGCCAGGAAACCTACTACTAGGAAAAACTACTTATCCAAATGGAAGAGGTTTTCTATTTGGTGTTTGTCTCATAACTTGGACTCACTTACTATTGGTGTTCCTTTGATTCTCTCTTATTGTGAGTTGCACAATGCAGGTTTGGCCTAGTCTTCTATTAAGGCCCACTTATCAGCTATCCCTGCTCGTCTGCCTTTTCCTCTTCCTTTACCTTCTAGATTTGTGATGAAATAATTTCTTAAAGGTATCTTTAACATTAAACCTCCCAGGAATCCTGTTCTTCCTTCCTGGGATCTTAATTTTGTTTGGAGAAGTTGACTCAGGTTCCTTTTGAGCCTGTTGCTTCAGCTTCCTTGCAACATTGTTCCTGTAAGATTGCCCTTTTGTTAGCTCTTACATCTACCAGACAGGTGTGTTTAGGTTAGAAGCCCTTATGACTTGTCATCCTTTTTTGATCTTTCATGAGAACAGAGTGTCTTATAGGTTCATAGGTAGGTACTAGGCTATTGGCCCTAGGGCCTATATAAGCCTAGCCAAATGGTACCCTGGCTTTTGTCACCCAAGAAAATTATTTTCCTGTGCCCCTGTCAAGCAGAGCCACAGAAGTGATCCCCGGGGTGAATTTCCTATTTCCCATCCAATCATCAAGATTTTTCTTGAAGAGTGCTAATGAGGATGTTTGCTTGATATAGACAGCTAGTTTGTTCCAGAGTATGAGAAGTCTCCAAGACAGGAATCTATCCCTCCAGCATGTTTTGTTTATTGTAGTGACAAGGTTTAGGTCCCTAGAGCATGTAGCTTGGACGGATTGGGATTTCTTTAACATGGAGCATGTCCAACAGCTCTGGGTTTGACATAGCTTTGTATGTTAGGCAGAGATCGCCTCTGAGTAGGCGATATGCGACAGACTAAAGCTGGAGTTTTTTTGAGACTGTCTGTGTAGGGAATCTGTTTGAGGATGGTAATCCTCTTTGTGAGGTATTTCTGTGGCCTTTCCAGTTGTTGTAGATGTCTTGTGAGGTTCATACCAAAAGGGGCACTGTACTCTATAATGGGCCTAATCAGTGATGAGTAGAGGGGAACAATGACCTCTTTTTTCCTGGATGAGACACCTTTTGTGATGGTGTGCCATGTAGAAGGATTTCCTGACTACTGTGGCGATGTGATTATCAAAGGAGAGACTACTGTCCACCTGTGTCCCAAGGTCTCATCACACTTTCGGTGTTAAGTAGACTACCGCCTATGTGGTAGTTCATGGGTACAGAGATTTTACCAAAAGGGATGACAATGCACTTTTTGGCATTGAACTTGAGGCCATGGCTTTGACACCAGGCATCTGTCTCAGTGAGGCCCTTTTGTAGGATATCCACATCATTAGGAGATTTGATTATGGCTCCTAGTTTGCAGCCATCTGTGAACATTGTTAGCCAAAGACCTTCTGTGTTAGTCTGCACTTCAGAGAAGTAGATACCAAACAGGAGAGGACCTAGGACTGAACCCTGTGGTACTCCACTTGTCACTGGTCTGAAGTTGGATTTAGAGTCTGCTACTTTCACAGTGTGGGTTCGGTCAGTGAGCCAGTTGGCAACCCATCTTATGACATAGGGATTTATGCCTAGTTTAGTGAGTTTGTCCATAATTCCAGAGTGGGGGATGGTGTCGAAAGCCTTGGTAAGATCTAGATAGGCTGTGTGTACCACCTTACCCTCATCTTTAGCTTTGGTGACTGCTTCAAAGAAGTCTATCAGGTTTAGGAGACATGATCTGCCTTTTACAAACCCGAACTGGGTAGGGTCCAGAGTTTGGAGATTACCGATGTCATTGTTTATAAGTTCCATGATGATACGCTCCATAGCCCTGCAGACCAGGCTCGTCAGGCTAATGGGGCAGTAGTTTCCGGGGTCCATGGTGGCTCCCCCTTTCTGGAGTGGGATAACCGTTCCTGTGCACCATTCAGTGGGCACAAAGCCTGAGGTGAGGCTATGATGGTACTTAGGTGGGGTGCCAGTTTGTTCTGTAGTTCATGTAGAACGCAGCCTGGGATGTTGTCAGGTCCCATGGATGATGTGTTCTTGGCTTTGGAGAGTGTATTTTTTTACCTGTGCAGCCGTGATTACAGGTACTTTGCATTCTTCCAGTATAGAGATGTGCCCTTTAGGGGATGAGAGAGGGGTAAAGTTAGCACTGAACCTATCTGCCAGGATGTTGGCAATATCAGTTGGTTCTGTATATTTAGTGCCATTGTGCTGTAAGTGTGTTGCCATTGAGATTCATGACATAGCGATAGACTGCTTTTTGGTTGTCTTTAGAATTAGTGGCGATTTTGTTTTCGTAACTAGCTTCCGAGGATTTTATGAGGGATCTCAGCTTCTTGCTGAGGCTGACCATGGAGTTCCTCCAATCATGGGATCTTACTCTTTTTTGCAACAGTTTCTTCTGTTGTAGAGTTTGTTTATAGCAGGGGACCACCAGATTGGCTTCCTTTTTTTGTAGGATAGCATCTTGGTTCTGTTAGGGATTGCACGATCCATGCACTCGTGTAAGTGCTTAAAAGTGCAATTGTATAGGATTCAGCAGTTGTATCTCTATTGTCCGTCAGCATGGGTTTCGTGAAGTTTGCCACTTCTGTCTTAAGAAGCATGAAGTTGGCTTTGGAGAAATTTTTTATGGTGGTTTCCCTAATGGGGGTGGGGGTGGGGCTGAGATATGGATGTCTAGGGTGATTTGCTTGTGGTCGGATCTGACCAACGAGGAATTGACCTCTGGTGTGGAACACCGGTTGCCCATGTTGGTAATGACCAGGTCTAGGATATTGCTGCCCCTGGTGGGGGTGTTGATAAGTTGATTCAAGGCATTGGAATTTATGAATTCCAGAAAACATTGAGCACAAGAGTTGGTACATGAGTAGTTTTCCCAGTTAATGGTGGGGTAGTTGAAATCACCCATTATCAGGGTGTTAGGTTGTACCCTAATATTTTCCAGTGTATCAAGAAATGAAGAGTGGGAATCCTGGGGCATGGTGGCGGATCTGTAGCAAGCTACAATTTGCATTGCAGTCTTCCCAGAGTTAGTTGCACTTGGATAATCTCATATGCATTATGCTGAGCAACTAGCCTGGAAGTGTGGATATCCTTAATGAATATGGACACGCCTCCGCCTTTAGTGCTTCGGTCCAAGTTAGGTGGCCGAAAGTTGTGGTATGAATTATAGCCTGGTAAAGCAGGGATGCTCTCAGGAGCCTTGACCCAGGTCTCTGTCACTGCACAAATGTCTTTGTGCGCTAACTCTTCTTTTATGCCTAAAGTGGTTAATAAGCTATCACTTAATCAGTATATTAAACTGCCTACTTTTTTTCCCCTGTTTGAAAACTGACAAGTGAGAGGGCGCTACATACTTTGGACGTGCATAGGTAACTTAAAGTTTATTTGGCTATGACTAAAGCTATTAGAAAATGTGATCAGTTATTTGTTTCCTTTCATTCTAGATCTTTGGGATGTGCTGTTTCCAAGCAAACTATTTCTTCTTGGATTTCTATGGCTATTACTTTTTGTTACAGTTTTCATGGCAAGAGCCTTCTCTCTTCAATCAAGGCTCATTCTTCTAGAGCTGTAGCTTCTTCTGGTGTTTTGCTCAAAGGCTTAGACACTAATTCTATTCTTGAAGCAGCTATGCGGACTTCTGTGCATACCTTTACCAAGCACTACAAGTTGGATGGTATCTAGAGCTAGGGCTGGTTTTGCTAGTGCAGTTCTTCATGGCTTTTTAGGGGACTCTTCTGCTCCTTCCCCCTCCCTAGTTTCCTCTTGAGCTTTTGCACTCTCCCATATGTTAGGAATACTGCAGCAGTGAATGTAAGGACATAGTACAGTTGTGTAAAATCTTACCATAATGGTAGATGTCCTTGCCTTCACTGCTGCAATATTTGCTCCCTCCCCCCCTTCTCCCTTGTCCTTTACCTTCCTGAATGTAAAGATTACCTCTTGGGTTTTTTTGGACTGCTGCTCCTACTGGGGCAATCAGTTCTGACAATGGTAGGCCTAAACATCACCTTTATGCCCTACACTATGCAAGGAGCATTTGGGTGATGTTCTGCTTACCTTTAAAGGCAAACAGGAGTCTTTGGTAGACAAGCCGGAAGTCGGGCTTCCATGGCAGAAAATCCCCATATGTTAAGAATTCTGCAGCAATGAAGGCAAGTACATCTAGTATTACGGTAAGATTTCACACAGCTGTGCTTTCCTTCAGTTCCTAATGTAAGCATGATTTCAAAAGCACATGATAGTCTGAGATTGAAGCAGATTTATTGTTTTCTGAAGGGAGTACACATATTGCACTGGTGGGGAAGCAAATTAGGGGAGGTCCTACTAGCTTTGCAGAAACAGTTCAGTCTTGTGCAATCAGAGTGTAAAGATGAACCAAGTTTCAGAGTGATGACCAGTAGTAGGCCGTAGCTCAAGCCAATGTGGTTGCTAGTGCTATAGAATATGATGTTCAGAACATTTATGAGGGGTGTGGCAGCACAGCACCAAATCAACAGGTGTATCTAACTTTTTTTAAAATAGGTAAAGATGGCAGACCATACATTTCATTATTTATGGGAAAGGAATTTTGCAACAATGTTCTAATTAACACAGGGGCTTCTGTTTCAGTTACAGACTGAAGACAGTGGACCCAAGTACAGTCCTAATACTATCGAGATCTGAAGAGTCAAAGGTAGCTGAAGTCAGCAGCAAGCCTTTGGAAATCAGATTCCTGAATAAAGCTAACCAGACTGGAAAAAGGTAACAGTAACATAATTATTACATCCTTAGTGTGGCAGTACCATTTTGGGAATATATACTATGTCAGGATTAGGTGTTGTTTTAGATTTTAGTAACAAAATATTGTGGAAAAATAAAGTTGCTGTAATATGTACAGTGGTGCAGACAGAAGGGATGAGCAAATATCTGTATGCAGTAGATTGAACAGATGAGGTATGGGATTTAAGTCATCAGTTAATATAAGAGTTTCCAGAGTTAATGGGCTAAATATAAAACAAACTGGGATGTGGTTGTCACTGCCAAAGCAAGGGTAGTAGAACCTACTTGCAGGTTACCACCCTATCAGAAACAATATTCCATTAACAGAGAAGCAGTGGAGAATATCCTTAAATGCATTACAGACTTTGTAAAAAGGGCATTATAATTAAAGGGTCAAGCCCATCAAATTAACCTATGTGGCCAGTAAAATAGAAGGATGGTAGTTACAGTTTAGTATTAGACTTGAGGCTAGTAAAGCACACCACCCCAGCAGCACATGTAGTGGCTGTTATAACTGAAATGGCTGCCAAATTAGATCCACAGAGTAAATGCTTTACTGTTATTGATTTAGCAAATGGGTTTTTTGGCTATACCTTTGGCTGAATCTGCAGAGAGCAGTTTTCTTTTCCCCTTTGAGGATACACGGCATTTGACACATTTATTAATGGGTTTTATAAATTGTTCATTACTGTTTCATCAGACCATGGCATGGGTACTGAATCATGGTAATGCAGTGTTACAATAAATAGATAATATTCTGATACAGACAGAAACAGAAAAGGAGAACCTGCAGATAATACACAATGTCTTATTCTTTCAAAATGCTGGCTGTAAAATCAATCCCTTTAAAATGCATTTAAAGCAACAGTCAAATTTCTGGGGGTGAATGTACAGTCTGAGGTCCGAACCCCATGCAGGAGAAAATGTGTAGTCCATTTTGAGCATGCCATTACCCACCACACTTTTAAGATTTGCAGAAGTTTTCAGGAATTATGAATTATAACAGGGAATTTTAGAAGACTATGCAATCTTGATAGACCCTTTGTATAAAATGATTGATGCAAAGTTACCCAGTTCTAAAATTGTAGTATGGTCAGAAGAGGGAAAGAAGACAGCAACTAACAATAATTACTGAATTGATTATGCCATCAGTAGAATATCTTTTTTTACTTGCAAGCAACAGCTGGAGATGACAGCATCTCTGTAGTCGTACTTCAGAAATACCCACATACCTTACAGCAAGGTATCCAGTCTAAGCTAAGAGGTATTACATTTTTCAGTAGAATATTATCATCAGTGGAGAAGGGTTATCACCCTAGTGTAAAGGGTTTGTTAGCTATATATTAGGGAATTCAACACTCAGAATTCATCACTGTTCTCTCCAATAATAGTGCAGACACATCACACAGCCAAGATCCTACTGTATTCAGCCAGATGCAGAGCTGTGAACCAGGCTATACATTCTAAACAGATTATAGCTTTAGAACAGAAGAATATATCAATAGAGGTTGGAAAAATGTTGCCTCAACAGTTGCTGTATGAGGGGATCCCACATATTTGTGAGGAACAGATCGAAGGAATTTCAAATTCACCTTTTTTCAGATTAGTTCAGTACAGATGGCAGATGCCTGTATGTAAATTGGTCACATTTTTATGAAGGTACACACTACACAGGATTTGCAGTTTACACAAACACTACAGAACCGGAGACCCATATGACCAAGCTTCCTGGACATGTGTCAGCCCAACAAGTTGAGTTGGAATCTGTTTTATATGCTATAAACAGAATGGAGACAGATGAATATTATTAGTGACAGTTCTTATGTGGTAACAGCCCTCACCATATATTTAGAAATTTGGGCCAGAAGGGGATTTGTAGACAGTAAAGGTAAACCTTTACAGCATGCAGAATTTTTGAATTAAATGATTTAGGGTGGAAAAACAGAAATAAATGGAGGATTTGCAAGGTGAAGGCACACCACGCAAAAGACAGTAACCTTAATTTTCTTGGAAATTCCATAGTTGATGCAGCAGCAAAAAAAAAAAAGTAGGACATATCACAGACGTGAGTCAAGATAGCCAAGCAGTTGAAGCAGATTTAGTGAAGGATTCAGAAAATGGAGGGGGATGCTGATGAGCTACCACAATATGAGGTTGCTAGTCCACTTCCTTGAGTAAAGCTGCATACATACAAAATAGAGCAAGAAGCACTTTTGCCCTACATACCAAAATTGCTGGCTAAGCAGTTAATTAAGTGCAATCATCAGTTGCTGGGCCATTTAGACTTCCAGAAAATTTGGCCTAATATAAAGCATAAGCTTTGGAGTTTTCATCTAAAAAGACAGAGGAAGAAAACACAGGAAGACTGCATAATATGTATGTAAACAAAGCCTACATTAAAGAAACATCAGCTGCAAACAGTAGTAGTTTAACAAGCAGCATGGTACAGTATACAGATAGATTTTGCAGGACATCTTCCCCCAGCAAAAGGTGGCTACCTCTGCTTGTTGGTAGTAGTAGACACAGACACTTTCACTTGGTGGCTGGAGGTTATTCCCACCAAGGGCATGACAGCAAAACCACAGCATCTGCATTATGGAAGAATGTTTTCACATTTGGGTTGGTCCTAGATCACTGAATTTGATAATGGTATTCAATTCACAAGTCAGATTATGAAAGAAGGTTGTGACCTGTTAGGAATATAGCAGAGATTTCATGTTCCGTATCACCCACAGTCTAATGGAATGGTAGAAAGAATGAATAATACCATTAAGGAAAGACTTGCTAAAGTTTGTATAGAGTGGGGGCCTGATTGGGTCATTCATCTGCCAGCTATTTTGCTGGGAATAAGGGCACCACCCAATGCCAAATAAGGAATCTCACCTTTTGAGTTAATGACAGGAAGAAAAATGCCATTGAATTTTCACTTTGACCCGTCTCTGGGGTCACAGCCATTTTTTTTATTTCACTATAACATATCACCAGGCTTGGTTACAGACTTTGCAGGAGTCCATCAGCAGCATGATTTTTTTTCCATGCAGTCAGGATGTACAAAATACTGGGAGACTCAGCTGACATTGTACAGTTAAAGCAGGGTCAACAAGCTATGCTGAAGCAATCTGTGTTTGGGGGCTGTTTTGCTTCAGATTGGGATGGACCATACACTAGTCAGGTAGAAACTCTGGTGCCTCAAATCAAGCGTTGTGATAAGAATTACAGGGACAAGGAAGATGTTAATCAACTAAAGTGGGTTAAAAACACTGATGTAAAGTCAAGAAAGTGATACTGCTTGTTTGTACCTTGCAGACTGTGACACTAAACATACTGCCAACTTTGGATTTTTGGATAATTTGCCAGAAATATTTTTTAAAATGCAAACTGCTCAACATCAGCCACCCGGCCTTGCACAGGAAATGGGGAATGGGGGGGGGGGGGGTTAAAGGCCTAATTGTATTGGGGACACAGGAAAGGTTATTGGGACTGTAAGATGGCCTTTCCAATAGCCCAGCAGTGACTTAGTATTCTTGCTTGGCTTAACTGTCTATTTTACAAGGTCTGAGATGGTCCATTTACCTATTATGACAACTGCATCACAAGCAGAAGAATTACAGCTGAAGACGGCAAGTGATTGTAAAACAGTCTGTGTGCCAGTTAATAAAACACTCATAGCTTATTGTTTTTTTTTTTTAATATTTCTTTAAATATAGTGGAATATCAGTGGTATCGACATAATTGCTCATTGTTTAGATGGAATGATAATGTTACAAAATTTTCAGTAGATGAACAGTATGCTAACCGAATTTATGTAGATTGCTCTCAAATATCTGAAGGGATATTTTCTTTAGGATTAATACAAGTACACAAAGCAGATGCAGGTATGTATTCATGCAGAGTAGTAATATCAAAATATCAAGTATTACGAGTCGAGTTTTAGGTTCAGGCTCTACTTACAGATCATCCCCTAGTAGAAATGGAAGTGTGGACATGGAAGGATTGATATCCACATTACAATAGATTCACCAAGCTTCAGTTTACCTATACACATGCCTTTAATTTGTCTCGATGCTGGATGTGTCCATGTGCCAGTAGCAGGGAAATGTATCCCTCTATTGTCAGTTGCAGTTAGTCTTCAGGATATAGCCATCATGCTTGATAGGTTATATAACGAGAAAGGAGATTGGCTAAACAGTACAATTTTTGAAGATATCAATGTTATTAACACCCAATATTTGGATCTGTGGACAACAGGGAAAGGTTTCATTTGCTATAGGAGAGAGGTGTCATGGTACAATAAGGCAGGAGTCCAGAAGACAGTAAAATAGTCAGTTTATTTATTTAACATTTGTTTACTGGGAAAGTCTGACTTGGAACAAAGCCAATTTTCAGCGGATGCCTGGGGAGAAATGCTCCAGAAGCATGTCTTTATGACATGGGAGGAAACCCACATGGATGCAAGGAGGACATGCAGAGTCTGCACAGAAGGCACCTCCGATGAGAATTGACCCAGAGAACCTCTTGCTGTGAGTTGACAATGCAACCACTGCACCGTCCAGGCTTTAATTTTACCATTACAGCATATAGGGAAGGAAAATATGTAGGGTTAACAGTTCATATCTTGTTCAATTTGACTGAAGACTCCCAGAAACAAATTGAAATAGTATATGGTATTTTCTTTGTTGCTTCTGGGACATGTGGGTTGGCATGCTAACTATGCTTTGAAGCACATGTATTGTGTGTGTGGAAGCAGACCCTACAAATGGCTACTACCAAATTGGTATGCCTTGTGTTATACAAGATATGTAATACCAGCCATAAGACATTTTAAAGAATTATCTAGTTCAATAAATTTTAGGAATTAGTTAAAATAGACTTGAACACTGGTTTTCAGGATAACATGCAAGTTTTAGATACATCACCCATACATCAGAATTTGGACTTAAAGATGCTTAAGGCTATAGGTCTAGATGATGGGGTAATCACTGGAGCAGGTATATTTACTGCATATGGAGCTGTTAAAGCTATTTGGAAATTATGTAAAATAGCCAAGTTTCTGGAGGTATTGGCTAATAGTACCTTTAAGTCCATAAGAGACATCACTTTGGGAAGGACCATGATGTGCATGGTGGTCCTCCAGAACCGCGTGGCCCCTGATTACCTATTAGCTTCACATCATGGGACTTGTGGGTTAATTGGAATGGAATGCTGTAGTTACATACCAGATAGAAATTAATCCATCAAGACACAGCTGCAGATTAAGAGTGAGGTGATGACCAAGGTGCAGGACATTTTTACCACCTCATGGGCAGATTGGATTGCAAGCTTATTTAATGGTAGCGGTGGGGCAGTTTTAAAATAGCTTCTGGTAGTGATATTAATTTGGATAGTACTAATTACTATAGTATCAATTTGCAGACTGTGTATTACAAAAAAAAAAACATAATGGAAAGTGCACAAAACCCATATATTCAAACCATATTACAGTAGTTAATGATACATTTGTGAGGGAGCTACAGAAATAGGCCACTATTCAGGGGCATTGGGGGACTGTAAAAGCAGGGCTTTACATAAATGTAGCTATTTAGACATAAGGTAGAATAGAAAGATATTAGTATAGCTCTTCCATAGGCCTGAACATGTGCAGTCAGGCCTGCTTCTTAGTTTTATGCATACAGTTTCAGAATAAGGCAGTTCAGTAGAAGGGAAAAGATAACTTTTCTGGCTAAGCATGAGATGTGCAGAAATAACTCTCAAGGGAAAACTACAGGATGTTCCTTTCTCGAGGGAAAGTTATGTGTACTTGCAATGGAATGCTAGATAAAGCAAAGACAGTTAGGCACAGTTAGGCACCTTGTTAGACAAGGCCTGTGAAGCAAGGCTGAAGGTGTGGATACAGCTACCAGATGAAAGTTACAGAACAGAAGTAATACAATATGTATGTTTAGGATAGAGCTCTTATATTCTGGTTTAAGACTTCAGATATTGTTGAATTACTTTGGTGCTTTCAGTTATCTGCATATTGTGCTGCTATATACAATCTTAATATACTGCTGCTGTGATATTCATATCTGTTGCTATTCTATTTTATGATGCTCATTACAGTAAACTATTAAGAAATCCGATGCAACAGAACTCGGAATTCTTACACCTGGATGCCATAACCTTACTAATAAATATGCACAATGAAAAGGATTTTTTGCAATGGTGGATACATGGTGATCAAAGAACAGTTCACTGTCTACATAGGTTCCCAGGTCGCTAACTACTGGGTCAGTTTTCAGAGGTATACTGTCAATCTGATAATTGCAGAGGATGTCGTACTTCTCAAAGGGTACTATTTTTTTAGCATTTAGTTTTAGTCTATGGTTTTAACACCAGCTATTTGCATGGTAAAAGCCCTTTTGCAGTATCTTGGTGTCCTCTGGATAGTTAATAATGGCTCCTAGTTTACAGTAATTTGCAAACTTCATAAGCCATTAACCTTAGCTTTTATCTCCAAGAAGTAAGTTCCAAAGAGAGGTGGGCCCAAGGACCGAGCCCTGTGGTACACTGCTGATGACGAGTCTTCTGGAGGAGTTGGAATCTCCACCCTAATTTTCTGGACTCTGTTTCAATACCAGAGTGTGAAATGGTCTTGAATGCCATAGTGAAATCTAGATATGTGGTGTGTGCTGATTTTCCCCCATCCATTGTTTAGGTAACCTTCTCAAAGAAGTTACCCAGGATGAGTAGGCAGGATCTGCCCTTGTCAAAACCAAACTGGTTTGGGTCAAGGGTTTGTAGGTTGTCTATGTCCTGGGTTATTAATTCCATAATGACCCTTTCCACATTCTTACAGATGAGGCTTCTTGTACTTATGAGTGTAAAATTACCTGGATCAATTGATGCCCCAACCTTGTGCAGGGGGGAGGCTGCTGCTTTTTCCACTTGTCTGGCACATAGCCTGTTTTGAGTCTGATGCTGAATAATGTCTGAAGAGGGGATGACATGTCCTGTTTCAGGCTAGCCAGTACGCATCCTGTTATGTTATCTCGCCCCATAGAAGAACTGTTCTTGGCAAACTCAGACAGTGCCTTGAGGACTTATTCTCAGGGAATTTGGAGGGCAGAGTAGATGTGGATATGTGATCAGGGAATGTTGAGGGCACAGGGAGTAAAGTTCGACTTAAACGGTATCCACTAGTAAATTGGTTATGTCCTCTTGGTCTGATAAGGTGATATTTTGTTAGCTCTGTGCAGTGCTGGACATTGTTTTTGAGGTTTCTAACATAGTTAAAGAAGGCTTTGTGATTGCCTTTAGTATGAGTAGCTATATTTACCGCAAAGGTTCATAGGTTCATATGAAAGTACTAAGCTAGCTGCCCTTGTGGGTCATTTTAATCATAGTCAATTTCTCTTTTCATGCTTGAAATAAACTAATTTGTCCATAAATTGGCCTTACCTATCCCATGGTTGATAATTATATACTACTCCTAATGAGAATAACTGGGATCATACCATAGATAATTTAAGGGGACCCGTGCATGAAATAAAGCATTTAGGAAACGTCTCTATCAATTAGTAGTACAGAATCAGTCCTGGGGT
Organism: Protopterus annectens; assembly: GCF_019279795.1. Taxonomy (NCBI): domain Eukaryota; kingdom Metazoa; phylum Chordata; order Ceratodontiformes; family Protopteridae; genus Protopterus; species Protopterus annectens. Next base: position 269,049,439 of record NC_056726.1, on the reverse strand, counting down.
AAAATAAGATGTGCTTGAATATAGACAGAAATAATCTCTGTTTTATGCAGATGGGAAGTCTGTTCCACAGCACTGGTGTCCTCAGAGATATACAGCTCCCTCCAAACCATTCTGTTGATACTGCAGAAGAGGTTTAGTTCCGCAGACTGAGTACTTCTGATGCAATTTGACTTGTTGATGTAAATATGTCAGTAATGGGTCAGAGGATGCCTTGTATGACAGACACAGCCCAACCAGTCTGTAGGATACAGATTATACTGACAGGACTTTGAATTGGTCCGCATAGGGCATGTTATTTAAGACTCGTTTCCTTTTAGTGTATCTGTGACATTCCAATTGTTGCACCTGCCTGGACAAATACGTGCTAGAGGGGGCATTATAGTCAATGATTGGCCTAATGAGGGCTGAGTGAAGGGGACAATGACATAGCTATATCTAGACACAATCCCTTTGTTTATAAGCTGTACAATATAAAAGGGCTTTTTTACAACATTGGACACATGTTGATCAAAAGTGAGGTCAGTGTCTACATACGTTCTCAATTCCTAAACAAAAAACAAAAAAACAAACAAAAAAAAAAACTGGATCATTTCTTAGGGGTGTATTGTCAATTTTGTAGCTCCTTGGAGTAGATGACTGCCTAGATGATACAATACTGCATTTTTTTGGCATTTAGTTTCAAGTCCATGATTATGGCACCAGTTATTTATTTGGGATAAACCTTCTTAGTGGATGGTTAAGCCATATGAGGACTCAGTGACCACTCCTAGCTTGTAGTCATCTGCATACAGTCAGCCGAAGCCCTTTGGTGTTGGCTTTTACTTCAGAAAAGTAGATGCCAAATAGGATATGTCCCAGCACAGAACCCTTGGGAACTGCACTGGTGACTTTTTGTGGAGGTAATGGAATTTGGTCAAAAGCACTGGCCAGGTTGAGGTATATGGTATGTTCCATGTTGCTTTCCTCCATTTCTTTGTTGACCTTTCCAGAAAAAAAATCTATCAGGGTGAGTAAGCATGACCTGCCTTTTACAAAATCAAACTGAGGTGGTGCCAGTGTTTGCAGGTTCCCCATGTCCTGTTTGATTAGTCTCATGTTAAGTCTTTCCATGGCTTTACATATGAGGCCGGCAGCCTTATGGGTCTGACTGCCTGGGTCTGGGAAAGGCACTCCCTTATACAGGGAAATGACTGCAATGGTTCTCCATTTACTTAATACAAAACCTGCATGGAAGCTGATATTAAACTGTGTTGTTAGGGGTGTGGCTAAATCTTGCTTCACGCTATTTAAGATGAATCCAGGGATATTGTCAGCTTTTGATAGCACTTTTAGGACTTGGTCTTGTGCAACAGCTAGAGGTGAGCCAGCTTTTGATAGCACTTTTAGGACTTGGTCTTATGCAACAGCTAGAGGTAAGCCAGTTTCAAGTATATCTTGCGGGGCAGACAGAGGGGAGAGAGTAGTTTCACTATATCTTAAGCCTTAGTGCAAGTAACATTGTTCACAATCAGCTTAGCACATTGCAGCATTGTGCTTTTGAGATTATAAAAATACCTATAAAATGCCTTGCGATTGTCTTTGGCTAAGGCAGCTATTTAAAACTAAAACTTGACTTTAAGCTCCTGATTTGTTTACTTATTTCCACTGACAAGGGCTCCACCATTTTGGTCGTTACTCTTCTTACTTTCAGTCCAAATTCTTTTCCTTCCATTATAAAGCTTGTTGATATTATGGTTCCAACATATGGGTTTGTTTCTGGGGTTTGCCCTGCACTTGCTTTTATGGGGTACAGCTGCATCTATGCAGCTGTTTGCATGCTGGTTATAGTGTGGTGGTGTACGTTTCTGAGTATTCAGTGGAGTTAACTGGGTTTGGTGGGGATTTGAAGCTTGCCAATGTATCACTTAGGAACTGGTAGTTTGTTTTAAAGAAATTTCTGAATGTACCTTGGCTGGAAGGGATCTCTGGTTTTAGATTTATTTTGAAAGATACTGCTTTATAGTCAGACCTAACATACTATAAATACTGCTCAAGACTTCCCGGGTGCATATAATTTTCTTTATTTTTGAAATGAAGGCACAGATATGGATTTAATTTAAATCATTTAATTAAAAATCCTTTGTTGACCAAGTCAGTCCCATTAGGCTAGTAAAGTCATTTTAGAGGAGACACTTGGTAATATTTAAACTGCCTAGGGGAAATTTGGCCAGGACATTAGGGAACCCCGCCCCCCCCTACACTTTTTGATAGCTCAGACAGATGTAAAAAATCGCATGGCACCTACATTCAACACAGACACATGGGGCCTCAGTTTAACATCTTATCCAAAGAACACTTGCAGGAGTGCGTCATCCCCTCAAAGTGCACTGTAGTATCGCCAATCCATCTACATGGTGTGGGTGTATAACCTGCAGTCTTTTGCACCAAAAGCAAGTATGCTACCTGTTGTGCTACTAATACTGCTTTGAAAATTCTCTAACACAAGCACTGACAGTCATTTTCCAAACAGAACCGTTGCACATTGAAAACAGACTTAGCATGAACAGTAAACTTCTCTTCCCCTGAAACTGCAGACCTGTAGTTTTGAAGATTTTTTTCCCATTAAGAAATAAAACAATATATATGAACCAATAAAAGACAAAGCTACCCATTTCGGCACTGAAGGTTGGTGTAGAGGATTAAGGCTCTTGTCCACTGTAGCCAAGGTACAGGGTTTGAGCCTGACCAAGCTAATTAATCAACCTGCCATTCCTGAGTAGGGCAACAGACACACACAGACACTTGCATGGAATTCCATAGCTCCAAAGAAGAAAGCAGCTGCAAAGCCGTTCTCTGCTCCAATGTATGAAAATTCCATCCAGTAAGCAGTTCCAAGTTGTCTGTTTTCAAACAGTACAAGATGCTCAAGCTCAATGCATTAAATCTCGTGTTGCTGTGCTTGTCACTCTGTGCACATCGTATGTCTTTAGTAGACATGTACGCACAGTGAATGTGCATTCTTAAAGAAACATGTAAAGATGCATGTAAATTGACTATTTTTAACCACTTTATTTAGAAATTAAATGTTGTGGCAGGCAACACCAAGCAGGACCCCTCCCCCCATAAACCTGCCTAGGTTACCTAGTGCTGGATCCAGCTCTGGGTATCCTGACTAATTGTTCCAGGATATTTGTAGTGACAAAATCCAGAAATTTATGTGCTTGTGCACTAGTGGGAGTTATTTTCAATTTGGAACTGCATTTACATTGGTGGGAAACAGATGCCTCTATTCAGCTATTTAAATGAGCATAGAATTTGACAGCAACAGATTCAGCACATGTAATGGGGATCATCCAGTTGGGAAGTGAAATTGAATTCAATCAGGCCACTCAGTTTAAGTAGATTAGCCTTGGCATAATCTCTGAATACTAAAATATTGGAAGATGCTTTGATACCTCTCAACCTCTTAGCACAAGAAATCTGAACAAAGCTCAATATAATGGGGGGGGGGGGGGGGGCACAAAGGCTCCAAAAAAACAAATTTTACTTTTTTCACTTAGACTTGTAAAGTTGCTAGAATAAAATGTTTTTGTTAGCGTGCATTTTCTAAAGGATATGAACTCTGAAACTGAAGTGTCTATCATTTAGTGACTTCAATGCACAATGATTTGCCAGAAAACCACTCATTTTAAGAGCAGACGGAAAATGAGACAAAAATCTGGACAGTTGTAAGATATGCTTTTGACTTCAGTCTTATAATGAATGTGATTGATTTATGGTCAGATTTGACTAAATAGTGGGGCACAACTGGTACAGAACAGAGTTCTCCCCTCTTGGTAAGGACCAAGTCCAGAATTTTGTTGCCCAACCCCTGGTTGAGGTGTGGGCTTGTGGTTGGCACAGAGAATTTGCATTAATGAAGCCTAGAAATGTCTAGGCATGCATGTTAGGGGATGTGCAAGTCTCACAATTTATAGAGGGGTAGTTGAAGTCCTCTTAGATAATGGTGTTTGGTTTGATGCAAAGAGACTCCATACTTGTCAGGTAGGAGGTATGTACCAGAGTAGATATACTAGGGGTCCTATAGTTGGCTAGTTAGTTGGACATGGAGGAGTTCCAGGCCATTATCCTGTTTACAAATTTGCAGATGGCACATTGTTTAATGAATACAAAGACACACCCCCACCTTTACTGCCCTCACCTAGTCTGGTGGACCTAAATGCATCGTAAGCACTGAAAACTTGGACCGATGGGGTGCTGTCTATGGACTTGAACCAGGTCTCCTTGATGATGCATATATGGATGCATTTCATAGTAAGGAGGGTGTGCACAGAGTGGAGTTTTCAGTTAAGGCTCATAACACTGAGCATAAAACATTCAGGTTATCTATATTCTGTTTTTTGGTGGATAGTTTTAGAGGCTGATGTTGTCTAAAACAGGCACTATGAGGGTGGGCAAGGTTTTGATCAATATATGAAAGCCCTGGAAAGACAGCTGCAGGCCATCTGTAGTGAAGATGTTTGACTGATAACCATCTCCTCTCAGGCTGATATATACTGGACCCCCCCCCCCCAAGAACAACACCAGAAGCTACATCAAATATTCAAAATCTTTAACGTTTTGTGATCATTGCAAGCATTTGCATTTTTCCAAGAAAAAGGGACAAGTCCACAATACACTGGCTCTGTATCAAAATGTGTAAGGCAGAATTTTCTGAGTAATGACATTTAGACTCACTAGTACAGCTACAAAACATCTTTTTGCAAGGGAAGCACACCCTGTCATGGGCCCTGGCCTCCACACACCCTGACATGGGCCGTGGCCTCCACACCCCTGCTACTTTCCTATTTTTTCTGAGACCCTGTTCCTCAGAGCAGGGGGCGAAGTACTCCAAGGTACCACAACATTGGGCATTACCACTTTCATTTCTATGATTCTAAGGATTAAAACTGATTTTATTAGAATTTCAAAGGGTAACCAAAATGCACTCACATTTTTAATATCCTGCATAGAAAAATATAGACTAAACTGAAGGTAAGATATTTAAAATGACAAACAGGACTTAAAAGAAATGAACCATAATTAAAAATGCATATTCTTTGTATACATTAAATACTATCCAAGATATTTAATGTTGCGTACTCAGCCAGTATCTAACTAATCCTGATTGAGAAAAATTCAGACAGACTGTATTTGACGTGAATGGCCATATGTGAAAAATGTACAGAAAATCAACTCCTAGAAGAAACAGGGAAACAAGAGTATGAGGAGTGGAAGACAAGCCTACTTGCAACATTGAAAATTTTAGCATATGCATCTTAAATGTAACACCGGACTGCAGGAATTAAAAAAAAATCTGAAGTGAGTACTACAAAGTTAAGAACATGGAGATAAACATTGTTAAAAATAGCATAAATGTAATGTGGAAAAAGGCAAAGCTAGAACCCTACAAGCAGTTAGCAGTAGAATGAAAATGTTTTGCCCAGTGAGGCACCAACACACATTGAAATTAAAATAAAAGGGCTGTTCTTATAAGGTCTGATCACATATCTTAAGTTATTGTTTAACTGAAGTCCCATATATGACACATGCGCACACACAGTTATTTTTGCAGTAAATATTTAAAACATTAGTACTTTTCTCCTTGTGAACACATTTCCACCAATTATATTTGTAATACCCAGGCTGATCCTGTAATTGGTCATTGTTTGATCCCACAAACAAATTTTGATAGAGACAAGCAAAGTTATGACACACACTATGTAGACAATTAGCATATAGCTCCACAACCTAAACTAAAAACAATAACTGCTAACAGATGCATATTCTAAATAATGCTGTTATGTTCAATAAATGCAGTTTACACTTAAAACATGGGTAAATATACATTTACATAACAGAAAACAAACCATGTTAACAAATTCCCATTTACAAACATCATACATCACACATACTTTTGTATAACTATCAATTCAATATAACAAATTGCTCAATTCCTACCTTCCCTTAAACCTCACTTCCATTCAAAAAACATTCTGCATGTATTGTTATTGTAATTTCCATTTTTCTATGCAATTTGCTCCTAACCTTTTCTAAAGATCCCACTTCCAGTTCTTTTATTTCTGTTACAATGTTAATACTTTAATTATAGTTGGTTTAAGGTTTGATTTCAGTTTTCTAATGCTTGTTTTTTGTCAGCTACCAGAATTAAACATAAGGCATGACAATATCTCAGCAATTTAGATCCTGTATCCCTGCTCAAATAATTAAATAAATGAATGAATGATGAATAGTTTCCTTAGTTATAGCCATTTGCTCACCCAATATTTCTGACAGACTCCTCTGTAGGGAATTTTTCAAGTCTGCCAAACTTCCAAAACATACAAAACATGTTCCTAGCTATTTATTTCTTACCCTGCAGTCAAAAGTTCTTCTTATTCTCTTCCCATTCTATTAACTTTCCCTCTCTAGTTATTTGCTCCCAATACCTTGATTCCTTTGCTGGTTGTCTCCAGTAAATTTCAGCCCCCTCTTGCCTATTCTCTGTACCCATAGCTGCAGTCATCCCTACTGGCAAAATCTCCTTTCTCCATTCTCATGTTGACTTAGTTCTTAGAATACTTTCTGCTACTTTATAAATGTAATATTCTGTATGGCTGTTATTCTCATTAAGGATTTGCATTCAATGTCCAACTTTCTCCTTATTTCTCAGATTCCCCACCCCTCTGCTTCGTCATCAATTTCCATTATGAATTATACCTTTCTAATTGTGTTATGTACATGAGCCTTAAATGTGTAGCTCTAAAATATCCCTTCAAATCAGGTAATCATAAATCACCTTGCTCTATTGGAAAGATCATCTTATTCTACTTGACCCTAGTCTTCCCCTCCCAGATGAATTCCTTCAACTATTATTAACTGTCCACAACTTCTCTGGTTGATAAACATATACCTGACTTGTACATAAAACTAAAGGGACTAAAAACATTTTCACTGCTTGTATCTTGCTATGCATTATCCATAAACGAGCTTCTAGTTTCTCAGTTTTGTGTTACCTTTTGTTTAACCTGTTCCCACATTTCCTTAGCTGCCATAAAAGAATTCTTTTTAATCCATACTCTTAAATGCTTCATTTTATTGTGTCCCCATGAATACGGGTATTGCTGAACCAAATCATGTGTGGGTACACAGATTACAGCTATAGCCTCTGTTTCATCTTCATTAATTTTGTATCCTGAAACATGAAACTGTCTCAAAATATTCCACAGCAATGAGGTCTCCATTTCTGGTCTTATCAGGTACAAAGTAATATTGTCTGCAAATAAAGCCAACTTTTCTTGATTACCATACTGATTGTATCCTTAAATTTTTGAGTCCCTTATTTTTTTGACAATGGCTCCATTATATATAAAGCAAGCAAAGCAGAAAGAGGACACTGATGGTTCATCTCAAGTTGTTGTAGAGGAACACTCCCACTTTAATTTCTCCCTCAAATCCCTCATATACCCTCCTAATTAACCTCATCATTGTATCAGGGAATGCAAATGCTTCCATTGCCCTACTCAAAAAATCCCAACTTACTCTGCTGAATGTTTTCTATGCATCAAGACCCACCAACAGCAGCAGTATTTTCTTAATTTCTACTTCCCTGTGGATCACCGTTCTATTAATGTTTTCAAGAGTGCCTTCCCCTCCACAAAACCACATCAATCCACATCAGTTTTGGGATCACATTTGCCATTCTTTTAGCTATTATAGACAAACACTTTATAACTATGGTTTAACATTGTAATGGGCCTATATGAAGCTGTGTCTGATGGGTCTTTGTTGTCTTTAGTTATTCCAGCCACCTTAGCTTTCTTCCTGGATGCTGGTGCTTCATCTCTTTTAAAGTACTGTTAAAACATTACAGATCTTTATCACTTTCTTCCTGCCTAACATCCAAACTTCCACAGCAATATCATCAATTCCTGTAGAATCTCCTGCAGACTGATTATACTTTGCTGTTTTTATCTCATCTTCTCCTATCTTCACTAATTGCTGAGCCTTGTGCAACTCTAACCTTGGCATACTTAAGTGTCATAACTACTTCCATTTGTGGTCTTTCTCGATTTCCACATTTCTCCGCTTTATACAAATTTTCATAAACTTTTTGAAAATCTCTAATACATCTACAGTCCAACAATCCTTTCTACTTTCTGTTGCCTAAGTCATTGTGTTAGAAGTTTTGGTGCTTTGGAGTAATCAAAAACAGTTGCTTAACTGCAATCTTTCTAAACTCAAGCATGTTATCCAGATGCTCCTTATTTTCTCTTCAGTACTTGGCAGTTGCACCTCTTCTTCTGTGAGATTTGCCTTATTTTACAATACTTTAACCTTTGTTAGCCCTTTTAAATATTTCCTTTGACTTCTTTAAAAAATAGGGTAGAAATAAAAGAAAGATTTGGTTAACTCCATTTCCACTTTGTCCCATTCACTAGCTTCTACCTTCCCTAATAACTCTTGAATAATTTCCACTACACCATCTTTAAATTTCTCTCTTTTTAACAGGTAACTGGGAAAGTGCTAGTGTCTCATTTTTAGTTCATTACCCTGCATTTTTATCTTATTGTAATTGGCACATGATTTGAATTTGATATTGGATGTGTTGGTGTGTGTTGAAGCTTTCAATTAAATGCACATGCTCCTGCAACATATAATTTCTGCCTAGTCTGGCCAAGTTATTGTAACTTGGGGAAGAATATGCAAATTCTGTGTGTGTCTGCCTGAATTTGTGTCTTCCATACCAAATATTTCCCCTCCTTTGTTATATTTTCCTCTTAGGTCCCTCAGACACATACACACTGTTCAAATCAAGTTCCAGTCCCCACCTATAATTTTATTAAGCTCCATTGCAACAGTTTTAGGTGGAATATAAACCGGAGTAATCCTCCTCCCTTACCAGAAGCCCTTTTACTGCCACAAATCTATCATCATCATATTTTTCCTCTTCTATCAATATTGAAATTCCTCTAACAATTAATATGAATACTCCACGTTTCCTTTGTCCCTGATATTCTGCTGAATATTCATTCTGAAATCCTTTATCAGGTTCACATGCTCACTTTTCCCCAAATGTGTCTCCAGTAGCACTATACATTTCTTAACATAATTCAATACTCTTACATTTTTATTTATACTTGTGAGGTCATTCATTTTTCAAAATAATTTGGATAGTGCAGTTATTATGCCCGCCTATTATATATGACAGCTTTTTAAAATGCTTATTTCCAGCTTTTGTTACATGCACCCACTAACATTTGGCAGATTAGTCTCGTACAGTTTTTTTCTCATCTCTATTTTTACTTATGTCACATTTTACAAGATTTTTTGCTTTAATGACAGCCCTCAAAATAACCCTAGAACACCACATAACCTATTAACTTAAAACAAACACACAGGACTGGGTACATCTTCAAAAGATGAATTTTAATCCTCCCGATGGGAACAACTGACCCAAATTGACAGCTGCAGCCAAATGCATTACCCAACCTAAAATTATGGTTATCCATGCTAAGGTAACATCCAGAACTATCAAGATTTATTGCCTGCATCTGCAGTCAGTTTGTTTCCATGGAAACATAGAATGTATGGTTGCCCTCAGCTGCAGAACTACCATCTGAAACTGAACATTTATTTACTGAAGGAAATATTTTCATTACATTCACAGTTTTTTTATTTTTAAAGATCACATACTTGCACAAAATACTTATTTAATTAAGCCAAGGATAATTTTGCTCCTCTTCGGTCTGGCATGCAGGGAATAATCATTTTCCACAAATACTCTGTGTTATCCCCATTTGAATACACTGCCCTTCTACCACAGTTTTGTCAGGATCAACTCCTCCTTCTGGTATGATTGCATCTTTGCTAATACAGGCCTTGGTTACTTTCCCATGGCCAAGTTTGGAGCATACACACAATGTGCCCTTTCAATTAACAAATTATGTTGTGGAATACTAGTCCAGTTGCTTATTTGTGCTTTCATAAAATTAATACAGTCCATTCCTACCAGTTTCCCTGGTACAACAGAAACACCTCAGTTGTTTTTCTGCATGCTCTGTCTTCTAACTCTTATTTTTGAAACAGTTCTTCTTAATCAGTTGTATACTCAGCCTGCCATTTCTTCATTTTGGAGTCTGATTTTTGCAATTTTATCACTTCATCTGAATAGCTGTTTAAAGCTTCTTCAAATTTTCCAAACTTTTGTTACTTGAGTTGATATACTGCTTCAATGTTTCATTTTGTTTTTATCAGTTCTGAGTACATTTGATTTATTTTTCCTCTAAATTACTGGAAGCCATCTCTTATACCAAAGCAGGAGCTAGCACTGCTTTTTGCTAAACAGCTCCAGGATTCTTCCCAGTCAGTGTTTTCTCTTCACCTTTGCTAGTTCATTTGTTTTCAGTTTCTCTAAGTTTCTTATTTGTTGGCATCCAGTCAGTGTACAACTGTTTCTTTTTTCACACTGGCAGAGCTGAAATTAAACTGTTGATCAGTATGCAGCCATTTTGGAAGTCAATGAATCACTGAAATTAGAGTCTATTACATTCTCTCTACAGCAATCTAAAAGTTCCCTTCAGAAAAAAATAGTGAACAGAAGGTCCACTATCCATTTATAAGTATAAGCCATAAAAAAAATGTCAAGAGATGGCCAACAGTATAATGAAGAATGCTGTTCCTCACTGTATTAGAACATCCATACTATACTGTAGCGGAAGAGACAATTTGTTTCCAGGGCTTGCACCAAAACCACTGCTACAGTGTCCATACAGATTAATGGTTTTAAATAAGTGTATCTGAAAAGTTGATTTATTACATACTATAACTTCCTTGTAATCAGTGGAAGTTCAGTCATAGCTTAACTATTTTGACAGATGATATATTCCCAAAGTCTGCCAGTATTTCTCCTTAGATATATTCTTAAAATGTAAATGAAACCATGAAGAAATTGAATAAAAATGTAGTTGTCTGATATCTCTAGCAAAACACATACTAAGAAAAACGTGTTTGCATGCTGATCAGACAAAAAAATGTAAATTTTTTTTCAGGATTTGGCAGCAAGGTTAGCCAAAATGGAAAGAAAGCTGTAAATGCGCATTTATCATCCTGAATTACTTATATTTCTAAAAATGAATTGAAGGATAATTTGTTTCAGAATAGTAAAAGGACAATCATGTAGAGAGACAGCCCTGATGCAAGGACTCTCTAAGTATCCTAATAATGGCCATTTACCCTTGCACTGCAGTGCAGCTGGATTTGGCAGGGACAATGCAGGCAGAAAAATGATTAAGGGAATGGGATTTGATTGCACGCACAAACAGCATTTGGGTAGTCAAACTCATGCCATCAAAGATGTCACCATGGTGAACAGACATCTCATTGACAGTGCTGTGCACAGAGCTAGCTAAAACTGCTGCTCTTGTACAAAGTAGCAGCTGTCTGCGTTATGTGCAGCATCTGCGGAAAAGAACAAATAGAGCAGAATATTATAGCCATCAAGGAGGTGCAGCACAGCCTCAACATATGGAATGCTTTAAAGTATTCTGCTGGTATATGTGAGGGGAGAAGTGCATGGCTTAGTACTTTATTATGTGGCGTAGATACTGGGGATGCGCTTGGGTAAAGGCGGTATCACAATTTATAGTGCTGCACAACTGTAGCCAGAAAGTCATCATTTCTACTTAAGTTGTAGATGGATTCATTAATAAATACTCTTGTTCAACCTTACAGTTTTGTGCTGCTGCTTTTATTTTTCAGGCATCAAGACTCTGCATTCGGGGTCATACTGTATCTGCAAGTTTACTGGTGGTAAAAGGAACAGTAATGGTATGTCCAATATGATGTAATGAGTCATCTATGCATGTACACAGCTAAAAGCACTAAAGAAATACAAAAACAAATAAAACAAGCACAGAGCTCATTCACCTTCATTCAGTACAGAAACGTGCCCACCTCTTATTAACTATACCAGTTCCCTAAAAGCAATCCCAAACTGTGTTCAGTTAGGTAGTTTATCAGAAGCACTGATGCCATTACAAAATGGGCATAGTCCAATATCTTGATGATCTTAAACAGAATTAGAACATTGCCATAATTGTATTAACTATTTGTTTTGAATTTGATATATGCAGTCTATATTCGTGGTAACAGCATATTAAAGCATGCTGTGCCTTTGCCTTTCCTAAGTGATTAGTGTTTGGATTTGAGGACATAGGATTGAATAATACTTAAAAAAAAAAAAAAAAAAAAAAAAAAAAAAAAAATTAAATGAGGTAGACAGTATAGACTTCTATTAGAATGGACAAAAATAATTTTAAAATTCTTTATGCTGTAGATCTGTTTACAAACGTTTTGGCTAAGTGACCAAACCTCAACAGCCAAGACAATTTCAGCTTCAGAAACACTGACGATAGAAGGGATATGGTCTAGGTTCAAGCCTCAAGCTCAAGATATGTAACATTCCTGTACACAGTCAACATATGAGGTAACCCCCCCCCCAAGAATGGAGTCTTTCAAATCCTGTTTTACAGAAAAAACCCACAGAACACTAAGTCCCTCTTCTCTCAGAAAATGGCAATAGAATAGATTGAGAAGACAAACACATCACTTCCAGACCTATCTTATTGTTTTGAGCTAAAAGCTGGATTTCTCAGACATGCCATAATCTAGTCCTCACTTATGTGGGATGCTAACAGATTATATCCCAGAGCTGGTCCATTTATTCTTCCAAAAGCTAAAAACTCCCGATACCACAAAGTCTTCTTTAATGCTGGTCTCAAACAAATTCCATAATATACAAAAGTCTTCTTCTCCTCCCTAAACATTGCTTGTTCCTTCTGAAATATGAAAGGCTGCCTTCTATGCTAAGCATTTCCATTTCTTACTGAAGTAGTTTTGGAGCAGTTTTCGTTAAGTAGCCACACTGCTGTTCTGCTGATCTGTTGGTGGCATGAGGATGTTGGCCTTGAATGCATCCAAGCTAATACAAGTTTGTTTAGCTACTCGTGCACTAAAAGGACCAACCAGTGAAAGGATGGGACTGAGTAGCTACTGTCACATGACCCAATACCGAGGAGACAGGTAGTGACTTCTGACCTCAGGAATACTTTGAGGAAAGGACAAATACAGCTCTTGCAACAACCATGTCTGAAGAGTATAATTCCACCCCTAAGGAGTCCACAGCAGTTCAAATGAGCATTGCATGTATGTGAAAGCATACCCAAATTTGGCTTCAACTTACAGCAAATTACACAAAACAATTTAGACAATAAATGGGGGGGGGGGGCACAAGAGAAAATAAGCTAGCAGGCAAATGAGGTGCAGTAGATACCAGGGCTGCAGGGGCCCTTGGAGGCACAAACATTCACTATGCTAGTTACTTGCTACTGTTGTGATAGTATAAAAATAATAAAAAATGTAGTTTAACTAAGAGTCGCACTGTATTTTTTGACACAGTTAATTTTAAATATGATACATGCCAGGACTGATCCTTCTTTGCCTTTCTTGCAAAATAACCTTAAAATACTCCCCCAAGCTCAGTATTAGTGTGTGCATGGATGACCTCTGTCTTGAAACCCTGTAAAATCAGAGCAGCCCTAGAAAAGACCTGCTTTCAGAGGGTACTTTAAGAAAAATAACTGATCCCTTATAGAAAGCTGCAATAATAATCCCCCAGCACAATACATTGCTTAACTCATTGCAGCAGAGTGACGCCTCCAGGTAACTCTGCAGTTACATCCTACTGATTCCTTTCAACATTAAATATTGCTTGCTCACATTTGCATCAATTATTCCAAATCCATGCTACATACAAAGTATTACAACATTTCATCTTAAAGCTTATCCACTGGCAAACACAACTATACTGAAAGCTGACCTCTGTCTAGTGCAGGTAAAAGCATATTAATCGTTGCACATATAATTTTAATTTACACTGACATATTTTTCATGCTTTTCTAAACATCTGAATGATCAAGCAGCACAGACTGATCTGCAATATATCCTTACTGCAGACCCACTAAACAACCTTCTGCAGCAGGTCTCTCAACAGATACACCTAGGTATCTCGATAGACAAGTCACTCTCCTTGCATTTGTAATGTTCCCTAAACATATGAACACTTGTCAGCTTTATGAAAAAGTTACAGGATTAAATATGCCCTAATGTAACATATGCCATGACATAAATGTTTTATACATTCAGATTCTTCACTTTGAAAGATGCACACAGATATGGCATGGCTGGTTTTGGAAGTCTAAGCTTCCTGTTCTGTGATTTAGGCTGCAGACATTACTTTATAAATCTATGAATGCCAACAAAGTGTTTAAAATTTGAGACAAGAGGTCACTGACAAATAACATAGTCATTCTTATTTTTATATTTTAAAATAAATGCATTAAAAATGCAGTAATCTATTTCAGAGAGTAATGTACAAAGATAAAAGAAAGTCATGTACATATAACTTACAATATTGCAAATATAAACAGTTCAGAAAATACCCCCCCAAACAGGGGTTGGCCACTTCTGTCCTTATTTTTTTCAACACACAGTCTCAGATAAAAGCATGCATCAGATTTTGTGAATTCATGAACGTTCAGGCTAAGTATATTCACTGATGTCCCCAAGGAAAGCACAGTTGGATAAATCAATTAAATGGTTTAATAATGAGCATGTCTAAAAAATGGCCATCATTATTAAGTGGATCAGTAAACATTCTGAAGTCGTAATGTGAGTGAAAAAGCTATATAATACTGTGCTAACTTTCAACAGCTATGAAATGTGCCATCATGGAATGCTAAAGTTATGAAGTAGTGACTTAAGTAAATGCTGAGAGAGCAGTTATGTCACGGATTGTCAAAATCATTCTGTAAGCTCAGCATTTTTTCAATGCTGTTCTTTAGTAATTAAATGAAGTGGCTAAACTTTTTAAATTTCTTTTTAGCATAAACGTGCATTAACAAGTAATTTTAGTGACAGATCAGTTAGGAAACACAGATATTTATTTTATGGATTCTGCAACATCAACTGGTGGCAGGTGGGCCAGCTGCTGTTTGTTTCACTGAACTGTAGGTTCATAGGTAGGTACTAGGCTATTGGCCCTGGGGCCTATACAAGCCCAGCCAAAAAGGTACCCTGGCTTTTGCCACCCAAGAAAATTATTTTCCTGTGCCACTGTGTAGCAGAGCCACAGAGGTGATCCCTGGGGTGAATTTCCTATTTCCCATCCAATCATCAAGATTTTTCTTGAAGAGTGCTAATGAGGAGCTTTGTTTGATATAGATAGGTAGTTTATTCCAGAGTATGGGAAGCCTCTGGGACAGGAATCTATCCCTCCGGCATGTATTCTTTACTGTGGTGACAAGGTTTAGGTCCCTAGAGCGTGTAGTTCAGAGGGATTGGGATTTCTTTAAGTGGAGCATGTCCAACAGCTCTGGGTTTGATATAGCTTTGTATGTTAGGCAGAGATCACTTCTGAGTAGGCGATATGCGACAGAGTAAAGTTGGAGTTTTTTGAGATGGTCTGCATAGGGCATCTGTTTGAGGTCAGTAATCCTCTTTGCGAGGCATTTCTGCGGCCTTTCCAGTTGTTGTAGATGTCTTGTGAGGTACATACCAAAACGGGTGTTGTTCTCTATAATGGGTCTAATGAGTGATGAGTAAAGGGGAACAATGACCTCTTTTTGTTCTGGATGAGAAACCTTTTGTGATAAGGTGTGCTACATAGAAGGATTTCCTGACTACTGTGGCGATGTGATTATCAAAGGAGAGACTACTGTCCACCTGTGTCCCAAGGTCTCATCACACTTTCGGTGTTAAGTATACTAACGCCTATGTTGTAGTTCATGGGTACAGAGTTTTTACCAAAGGGGATGACAATGCACTTTTTGGCATTGAGCTTGAGGCCATGGCTGTACTATGGCTTATAAACGAAGTAAACACAACTATGTTGCTGCTATAAACTGAAGGTGACTGGGTATCCGAAAACTTTATTTTAATTATACTGCCAGCCAGGTAGACTGCAACATTTCTAAGATGCTGCTAAAGTTACAAAATACAAAAATACAATACCTTGGCTCAACATAGTGGTGTTCAAAGGACTTCCCTCATAAGACTTGTTTAATGAATCATCTTCTAATGAAGTCTGTCCACTTTCCCTTTGTACAATACTGGCGCGCTGCCCTAGTGAAAAATGAATGTCAGTTAATTCACATCAAACTATGTCAGAGACATCAGAATATAAACCGCGGTAATCATGTACTTCATACCTAACAGCAAAACTAAATAAGAAATGTCGCATTATGATTTAGTATATCAAATGTTATACATACAAAAAATTACAAGAAAGCTACATTTCCCAAATGATGCATTTGTCTATATTTTAGTATGTCAGTGAATGGAGAAGCTGAAACTTTTTCATGTGATCTGTGAACAGAGGAGTTCAGTGCTGTTTAAGACTACATTATACCGTAGACAAGGAAAATCTTGGTTTCAACCCATCCTTGACTGGAAATTCACAGTATGGTTATGTAGCACACTGAGTATAGTGCGTCACTTATATGCACTCAAACAATAGTTGTCTGGTTGGTAATGCAAAAAATACCTCTCAATCTCTTAGAGCAAAAATTCTGGACAAAGCCTAAAATGATGGGGGGACAAATAGGGACAGATTTTAAATATTGTTCTTACAAACTTAGAAAGTTGATAGAATAATAGGTTTTTCATTAGCATGAATTTTTTGAAGCATGTGAAGTCAAACTCAAATATTTGTCATTATTTAATGACTTCACTTCCCAGTTATTTGCCAGATAGGTGCAGATTTTAGGAGGAACACACCAAAAATATGAAGCAAAAATCTGGACATTCTGGGAAAATCTGTACAGTTGAGGGGATGAAGTCTGCAAATGAGCTCCATCTTCTATTCCAGGGCTGGATTCCCACAGCCGGAGTTGGCCTGTTGTGAGCCCCTGAACAAGTCACTGAGCCAGGCAGTGCTCTGGGTTAATTGGGAATCTCGGCTAGGCCTCTCCAAGATCTAGTGCACAGTATGTCTAGTATCTGACGATGAGTCTATGGTTACCCTATAATATAAACGGATTTATCAATTGGAAGAAATAACTTACCACAAATAGGAAGCAAAGTATTTCTTAAGTCTTTACATGTGCTCTTTTATTCTGCTTGTATTATAAAGGTATGACATACCATTCATCACACAGCATTAATTCATTTTTTGTTTTTTGCAGCTGCAACCTGCACATTTTTATATTTCTAACAGTAATAAGCATCTTCAACAGTAGGCCTCCAGCTGATCAGTCACATTTGAAATAGATAGGGAAACCACCACATGTAGCCTGTGTGCTCAATATGGATGCAGTGTAGGGGGGAGGGGTAGACCTGGATTATAATTATACCTGGTAGGCAGGCAGATACATGCAAACATGCACTTTGAAAAGGTACACCATCCAGAAGCTCCATGCTATGTAGAGGATAATGATGGCTGCACATGGGCTACTACAGAGTAGTTCAGAGACAAAGGCAGTACACATGGAGTGCATTTATAATAGTAGAGGTTGTGGCAGGAAGTATATACATCCAGATATTAAGCATGGACTTTATGCATTGGCATTAAGGACAATGCAGGTCCCTCGCACACAACCCCCATCATGTGTGCATCTGACTCTTTTGAAGTGGTTGGGTGGATTTCATTTCTAGACATATGGAACAAGTGATAAACTGATGAATACTCCCTTATATGCTTCATTCATGAAACAAACTAAATGGAGCCCACTTCCAATGCCTATGTACTATGCAGCATTTGCATGTCTTAGACTAGTTTTCTAAGAATGACATCACTGTTGCGACAGGTTCAAAGTCCTGCTGGTCTTTTCTAAGGGAATTACAGTCCACATTTGCTCTCTAGAGCTAATATGGAATAAGTGTGCTCCATCATCATCTGCAGCACCTTATAAAAAAAAATACTTTTATTTTTTTACTCTTCTACAATGCGTGTCCATGTGCACACATATACAATCCACTCTTTATGCATCTAGCTGCCGACTGCATCAGTCAGTGCACAGCTATGCATGTAATTATGAGCCTGTGGAGTTGTATGCATCAGGGCTTTGCCTTACATTTGGGTAACACTGTGCTGATATGATGCACCACAATCTGTATCCTGTCTGAGTAACATACAGCTCACTGAACTGATGGCTTCTCACTGGACAAATGGGTTGTCTACTAACTCCTCCCCCAAGCTGAGTGACGCCATCCAGTCTCCATGACAACCGTGCTTGCTTGCCATACACTGAAACTCACTGCAGCAAATATTTCCAGGTAACTGTTTTGAAATGGAACCAGGCCAGCATAAAGCTTTTAAAATCCCAGTATGGGAGTACACAGGTTATGTTTAACGATACACCTAAGTAAATGTGTATATTTGGTTTACTGCTCTCATCCTCAGAAAACAAACATTTTAGCCTGTCCTTGTTCAAAGAGCATATTTTTAAATTTCTTAATCTTCAGTCAAAAATAGTCTGAAAATCATGCTCACAGAATCATGCTAACACCCATCATAAAGTCACCTTGTCTTTTGTAATTTCAGAAATCTTCCTTTAGGCCACTAGAAAGACTGTACCAATTAAACTCTATAGCGGTACAAGTAGCAGGAAAGGTATTAGCAAAGAGAAAGTCAACAAATGAAGAGCCCTGGGCCAGCATATGAATAAATTAGACATGCTAATGCATGACAGATATCATTATTTTAAACTGCAATCATTTAATTGTCTTGGGAAAAAGAAGGTATTTCTGAGCCTGCAGTTGTCTACTAAACTGATAAGACCCAGCAGATGACTGATGGATGGATGAAATCAGTCATTCAAACATTCATAAATCCTAATTTGACAGCACAACAAAGTACGCTTAATCATTCTAACATTCTGAAACCATAACATGTCCACTAAATGCCTACTTTGGAATTATGAAGTATGCTTTACTAAATTATTTTGTTATTGAAAACAAACACAGACATGGAGCTTTCATTTTCTCTTTACAGTTTGTCCCTATCTTAGAAAGAGCAGGAACTGTGTCTCATTTTCGGATATCAAGAAAAGTGAAAACAAAAATCTGAAGAATGTTATGCATGCATTTTGGGACTGAATCTTGCAGGGGGTTATTTATAAACACATAACACACTAACCAATCCTATTTCTAGCAGGATTGCTCACTGCATTATAAAGGATTGATTCAAAGACCCTTGTAGCATTACAATGCCATGCAGCTTCCAGCAAGTAATGCTACTTCAGTCTGCTGGATAGCATCACATTCAAATGCGACAGTTTGTGGGGGTCTATATTACTTCGCTGAAAGTTATTTTCAGCAAACACCTCTTTGGTGACACATTCAGCGAAAACCGCTTCTGCGATTCGCTGGATTTTCCAAGGGCAATGAAAGAATTGCCCCATTGCACAATAGAACTCGCAACTAACTAAATCAAACCCACCCTAGTGGGGGGCTTCACCCTCCACAGCTCCCTAACTATATATACAAACTCTGAGATCGTATTACAGTAGGGAAAAGGGCAAAGCTGTGTACTTTGTCAGCTACTTCATTGCTCAGAGAATTCAGAGATCATGGAAGTGATTTTCGCTGAATACGTGTCGACGAAGAGGCGTTCACCAAAAATAACTTTCGGCGAACTAATATAGACCCATTTGTGGGTGTGGTAAGGTAAATTTGCCATGTGCTCTGCCCTGGAACCTTACATTGGGATCAAAAGGGTAGAGCAATTCAAAAAAAAGAAAAACTCAACTGCAGTATTTCAGATTAGTGATCCAAGAAGATGCTGTATACTTGTCTATGGCAGTAGCAGATCTCAGTGCAACATCATGAGTGTGTTGCTGTGTGTACAGGAATGATTGCTGCTGCATTGGTGTGTGTGTGAGTGTAGGGGCATTCTGGCTTGTGCATCCTGAGACAGTGAAATACCCTGACCCAGAAGGTTGGAAAAATGGTTAAGGTGTTTACCTTACAGACACAAGGTTCAGGGTTTGATTCTCACATGGAGTAAATGTTAACTAATTAGAAATCCCAAAAAACGAAAAACAACAAAAGAAGGTCGGTTTAGCCAGAACGGGAGCATGATCATAGCCATGAGGAAGTTCGGTACTGTTTTTAAGTTGTGCTTGAAATATATGGTGGTGTCTTGTTTTAAGATGCATGGGATGGAGTTCCGGAGCTTAGCAACATCGGCTGAGTAAAGTTCATTGCCTGAACTGCTGTGATACTTTGTCCTGGTCAGGCGGTACAGGTGGTATTTGTTCGGTTAGTGTTGATTCCCAAGAGAGGAGCAAGTACTACTTCAGGATGCCTTGTAGTGATGGGCAGGTGTCAGGTGTGTGTATTATTGCATGGGCAGTAAGCAATCGGTAGTAGGTAAGGTAATCTGGTAGTTTGAGCCAGTGTAGGTGCTTTAGTGTTAGGCAGAGATGTTAACAGTTAAGTTAGATGTAAACTTAGTTATTTACATTGTAGCAAACTTCTAGTTTATATTTTAACGTGTCACAAAGATTAGTCAGGATGGATGCTACACAGAGAAGTGAAGGAAGAAGGCAACATGTTGCTAAAGAATTCCTAGAGGAGTTGATGAGAAAGGGCTCATTTTGGCAGAATCAGCCGAGCATTTGATGCATTTTTGTGATAACTGAAAATATGACCATATCACTCAAGCTACTGTCAGTTACGGCACCAAGAAACTTTGTGCTGGAAATTATTTCAGTTTTAGTATTTGCTGATGTGATTTTGAGGGATTATTTCTCTACTGACAGGGATCTCTGTAAAAACAGCATTATTTATTTTTTAAGTATATAAAAGTAGTTGGTAGTCAACTAGCCAGGCCTCAATTAAGGAAAAGGAGTCCTGGGTTATCTTTTGGAGCAGCTGTAGAACATACAATAGTGGCAGCATTTACTTGTACTATGGAGGCTTCTTTAATAGCTTTATGAAGATTATTAGTTGGTTTGTCTTTCGGCTTTTTCCCGGTAAGGGGTCGCCACAGTGGAACTCCGGTCCGCCAACGATTGGCAGTAGATTTTTAGAAAATGCCGAGGTGCCAGCTCGACGCCCAACCTTCAATGAAGGCATGCCCATTTACGCACGCATGTCTTTCAAAGGCTACCCAACCACGGGGAGGACATGAAGACTCCACACAGAAGTCACTCCCAAGCCATGCAGAGAATCGAACATGAATATGTTAAATACTACAGGGCCTAAAATACATCACTGATGTACTCCAACAGAGGCAGACAGAAAGGGTGAGATATCTCCATTTCCATTTAATAGCCTGGAGATGTTGGTGAGATAGCTATCGCACCAACAAAGGATGAATGGGAGAGTCCTAGGGAGGATAGTACATGGAGCAGACATTGGTTTGAAAGAAAAGGCAGAATACTAGGTTGTTGGTGTTTCTATTAGAGTTTATGATTTTGTTAAAACTGAGTAGAGCAGTAGTAATGTCTTCGTGAAGCTGGAAATCATGTGTTGAATGGTGGATTGGAGATTGTTATTGAGAAGATTGGACAGGAGCTAGGAGTGAATATATTTTTCTAGTATTTTTAAGAGTGGAAGTAGAATGGCTAAAGGTCAGCAATCGAAGTTGGTGGATATTGATCTTTATGTAGAGGTATGGATGTGGGATTTTTTCAGACAGATTTCTGCAACAGATTGGTTTGATTGTAGAATCAGGGAATGCAGTAGCACTTGCAGTGATTTTATGATACGAGACTCGGATAGAAATTTTTAGTTTCAGCAGGTGTTTTTGGTAGAAGAGGTGGATACTGATTGAAGGAGAAAGGATTTTGGTGGTGACTAATAGTGTTTGGGATAGTGAGGCAGGCAGGTGGTTTGTTAAGAGGGTAGCGTGTATGAGATGTATATTGGCTTGGGCAACTATAGGGTCCAAGTTGTTGTTGGTAGTTGTTGAAAGAGTTCTAGCCTGGGCTGGTTGTAATAGTCTTTTGCTTCTGCTCCAGAAAAGCCTGGGGGTCTGTTGGGGGTTGCCTTGAAGCTTGGAAAATTATCTAGTGTTGTTTGTTCTGATTTTTAGTTTAGAAGGGTTCCCAAGCTGTCTAAAATATTGCCATTTTTGTGGTGCGTTGTCAGCAGGCAGTGCATTACAAGCATCATCTCTGTTTAGCATGAGATGGTAATGAAGTAGGGATGGATTTGCTTCATTTGGATCTGGTGGGATCTAGTTCTTTTAGTATGCTAAGGAATATGTTAAATTGAGTTATGGTGTCATCTAGGGGTTAAGTATTTTAAAATGGCACAGTTGTCTTTGTTGAGGTAGCTAGTAAATGTTTCCTTATTGGAGGATAGTAATCGCACATTACAGTGTATGTATTTATGTGCATGATTAGATTGTCTCATGGCAAAGGTCCCTAGATGGTCACTGATGGTGGCAGATAGGCAGCCAGAAGTGATAACTTTTTAGGGGGGGTAGTGAGGATGCAATATACTGTATAATCCCTTTTACTGCATTTATCTACTCAAGTAGCAGTAGTGATAGTTTGGGCAAAACAAGAGATTGGTAAAATCTAATTGGAATACACCCCCAGCATTGACACGTGCAAAAAAAATCCTGCTTTCCATAATCTCACTAGAAAATTCTATACATTTCTAATTTCACAGAATATGTAGAACACACATGGCTGACGTATTCATTAATTGTAAAAATAATTGGCAGAACACTACCGATTTTTTTTTTTGTGGGGGCAATATAATCATTATGAACCACACAGTTTCAAACTTGTCCTGAATTGTGTTTTCTGGACAATGAAAGATACGAGTTAGGAATACTTTATTTATTCAAAAGTGCAATGTCATATGTAACTTCAGAAGTATTTTGTTTAAATTATATTTATGATTAATAAATAAAAATGTATGCAGAAAAATCCCAACTGAAAGAAACACGATCAAATAAAAAATGGTTAGATAAAACACCAAACTGTTTTATTCCAATACTTGACAATACGGTAAGCGCTTTCACAATAATTCAATATTGCTTCATCAGACCAAGAGTAACAACTAACATGGATCCTTATATAACATTTCTGAAGCTCAAAATTTAAACCAGCCATTCAGGAGTTAACAGATCAGAAATCAATTACAATTTAAAGACAAAGTAGCTAATTCCTACTCGGTCAAATGTATAAGACATCAAGTGACATCGTAGCTTCTAAACCAATTTTCCTATATTTCATATTTTTGTAAAAACAGATGAATAAAATAAATAAAATAAAATATATAAAAACATATAATGAAATATATATATATATAAGAAATATATATGTCAAATATTTATGTTTACTAAAAATGTATATAAATAAATTCAGTGCCTAATTATGAATGCAAATACAACCATAATATTCATCTAACAACAAGACGAATACATATACAATTTACAAAGTTTAACATGTAACTACATAATATAACTACATGCAAGTATTAAAAACATTTCTTGTTTATTAACCCTTCTAGACTTCGGAACACGTTTCAATGGGATGCTGTCATTCAGACAGTGTCCCCTATGAGAGCCCAAAAGTAGGATCCACTGCAGTTCTAAAGTTTCAGTTCTGTTAACTATATCTCCCATTCTTACATTCTCATCCACTACTTTCAACACTTGAAATAAAAATGTATGTTGTGATCCTTCTTTTAAAGAATGTTTCGCTAACGCACTATATTCAAGACCCTTATTAGTACAATATATATGATCCCTAATGCGGTCTCTAAGATGTCTATTTGTTTTACCTATATAGAATTTAAAGCAAAATATGCAATATGCACAATATATTACATTTTTTGTACTGCAATCAGCTTGCGTTCTTAATTCCCAGAGTTTTCGTCTCTCAGGATGTCTAAAAAATCTGGACTCATCTATATGTTGGCAGTGGGCACATTTCCCACATTTACGTGTCCCATTCAAATTATTCAGTGGGAAAGATATTGTGTTGGTGTTTCCATTACATAATATTTGCTTCAGATTCTTTTTATTCTTGTATATAAATTTAGGCTGACACCCCACTATAGCTGCAGTTTCAGGATCTGTAAGAATAGACTAATTTTGTTTAACAATCTGTTGTATGTTAAAAATATTCTGAGTGTATATAAGAATAAATGCTACCTGATCCAATGTAGATTTCACTTTTCTATTTATGGGTCTATCACTGTAATATGGATGGGCACAATCCATCCTCTCAATCACCTCTCTGTGAGTTCGAGTGATCTCGTCTTTGTCATAACCTCTGTTCTCAAACTCAGTAGCTAATTGTATCATACTTTATGTGAAATCATGCTCTTCACATGATAGCCAAGATAATCTATAAGCTTGACCCTTCATTATTCTTTGGAAGGTGACTCTCGGATGCATGCCATTTCTGTATAAATATGTTGGACAATAGCATGCTTTCCTATAGAGTTTTGTGGATATAAAGTTGCCCATTTGTATTACTGAGACATCTAAAAACTCCACTGACTTAGCTGAATGCTTCATAGTAAATTTCAAGAAAGGGCTAGTACTATTCATGTAATTATGAAATTCTATTAATGCATTTTCATCACCCACCCAAATAAGGAAAACGTCATCGACAAACCATCAATAAAAACCTATATGTGAATTCTGCTTATTTAATATGAATTGATGCTCCCATTCTGCCATGACAATATTGGCATGAGTATTTGCACAGCTGGTGCCCATAGTGACACCAGCTGTTTGCCAATAGCATGTATTCTGGAAGATTAAAACATTATAGTCTAATAATATCTCCAGTAACATGCATAATAAATCAATACGTGTTGGTGTTAACTTTCATAGACTCATCATAAATTTCTGTACCATATTAATTCCTTCATTGTTTGGAATACAGGTGAATAGGGAGGTGACATCAAAAGTTATTAAAAATTCCGCTTTGGAATCCTCATGGTATTCCATGTACAAATCTCTTAGGAAATGTTCAGCATTTTTTAGTATTATCAGACATTCATTAAGGTAGTCCTTAAATTCCCCATCTAAGTACACTGATATTGGCTCTGTTAACTAACCCGCTCCTGCAACTATGGGGCGTAGTGGTGGTTTATATGCATTTTTATGAATTTTCAGTAGCCCCTTGATTTGAGGTATTAAAGGTTCTGTTACCATAAAAAAAATTCAAATAGAGATTTATTTATTAGTCCTGTAGATAAACATTCCATTAAATCATTTGTTATCCTATTCCTTAGAGTCTCAACAATACTAAAATCAACTTTCTTGAAGGTATTAATATCAGACATTTCAAGCATAGTTTCACAATAATATTCAGTCTAATATTACAATAGGACCACCTTTATCAGATGGTTGAATTACTATATCATTGTTGTTACGTATTTTATCAAGTGCTTGCCATTCACATAATGTCAAGTTACTTTTATTATTATTACTAATATAATAATAAGCAGCCTCATAAATATAATTCTCACATGCTTTGATAAAAAATTCAACATTATGTGGAAGCTGAGGAACATAAAGACTAGGTTTTCTATAACATGAACCAATAGGATATTCTTGCATCTTGAATAAAGATTTTAAAGCCACATTTCTGCAAAAAAAAATGGAGTTCTATCAAAAGTTCACTAATATCAGCCCAAGTTATAGAAATAAACCCCAACCCTTTATTCAAGAGTGGAGTTTCAGCATCACTCAATACATACCTGGAAATATTACAGATCAATTGTCCTGATAGCCCCACATCTTTTTTCAGTGTTCGGGGGTTCACAGAGGTTGGAGGTTCCTTGCACTTGCTGTTCACGCGTATTGTATCCTGCCCCTCTGTTCCACTTCGTTAATGTGCTATTCCTATCTAGCAAAATATCAACCTCTTCCTTTCTCATCTTCCCACATACTATACTTCTGTTTATCCACAGCTGCAGATTGTAACCTAAGGTGTACCATCTCATATTACTCACTGCTCTGCTCACACACATTGTAATCATCTTGACCCCTCATGACCAAACTTCTCCATTTGAACCCATCAGAAACTTTAATGGGGGCAGAAGTCTAGGGACAAAGTGTGATATGGGCATATCTATGCGGGATACCAGATGGGCTACCATCATTTTTATAATACTGATTTCTATTTAGATGGCCACTCTTTCAGTTCTCCTGGAAGCAGTTACACAGTCAGTCTTTTCAAGGTTTTCGTGCCGTTCCTTACAAATTCATCCACTATTCTTCACATCAAGTGTACATAATTACCTTGACCTAAATTTCAACTCTGTTTTACTCCCCCCTATCTCTTCTCCTACCATAGCTTGATCAGCACCACTATCTTCATATATCCAAAGAATCACTCCAATCTTAGAAGAATCATTTTCTCCCAATGCATTCTCCAGTGCCTATTCTGCTTTATATGCCATCAATGTGCATTTCTCTGTAAATCAAACTGGCTTGTCCTCTTCCCTGCTGATCTCATCCCTCCAACCTCTTCCTTTGCACTCTTTACAACACATCCATTATTAAGAGACCAGATGCCAATAGTCATCTTTGTATTATCCCTCTTTGTACACTACCTCCTCTGATGTACCTCCATTAACTGACTCAAGCCTAAAACTCCCTTCTTTGCATATATCCTTATGGTGTCAGGAACTTAAAGTGTTGCTTCTTAACTAAGTGACTTAACAGCTAATAATAGGCAGTATTAGACAGGACAAGGAGTTAAATTGACACTAAGATTGTTAGTCTAGGATGTCCTGGTTGGAGCCATTAATCTTTGCCATTTATTATTCATATTTTTGTAACTGACAGGCCTACATTTTATTGAGTATATGGTGTGAAACAACACTGTGGTAGACAAAATAATTCACCGTCAATCCTGGTTTATATCACATTATTGTACCACAAAATACTTTCTGGAATACACAAACTTGACAATGGCTATTCAAAAAATGCTTTAATACCACTTAAGTTCCCCAGCATCGAACTTCCTCAGAACAATAAAATCCAATATATGAAATTAATTAAAATGCAATTTCAAAGGATCATGATTGCAATTCAACCTATGTCCTAAGATTTTCAATCAAATAATTCAAACTTAAAAGCTAATTCTTCTGGCATTGCAATATTTTAACTTTCAAACAGAATAAATAGAGCAAGTCATTCAGTCCCAGGTGATTCATGGCATTCAGTCTTAATCGGCATTCTAATTCACATTTCTCTAGACGTTCCTCTACAACACCAAGGGAATCCTTCTGTACCTTTTCAATTACCAAAAACAATGAGTACTCCCTTTTTCTGCAAGCTTAAATCATGCATTTGTGGACTTACATTTTTGAATATCAAATAAATGCTCATAGATGTGCTCTTTTAGTTTCTGGGTGGTCTTTCCAATATAAAACGTAGGACAATATTTACATTGAGCTAAATACACTACCATTGTAGAATTACAGGAAAATTTTCCATTAAGCATACAAGGTATATCCCTGATCAGGAAATTGTCCATCACCTTTATATGACTATAATATGAGCAACATCCACATTTAAACGTGACTTTGTATTTTTATAAAAGTTTAATTTCTACATCCTAAAATTTAACCCCCCCCCCCACAGAAGATTTTCAAATGACCTTGCTTTTCTATAAACTATACTGGGATTCTCCCTCACTTTCTCCAAGAGAGTTCTATCCCCTAAAGATTGTCCAATTTTTATATAAAATATTACCACTATCTACAGTAAAGTTAGGGATAAAAGCCCTTTTAAAATTGCAATTTTTACCATTAATTCTGGGGAATTCTAATGTTACCTGATCAGTGTCAGGTGCATTTAAATGGCACAACTCAAGGATTGTACTTATATCAATGAGGCTTAAAAATTTTTTGATCTTTTACTTATTACTTTCTCAATAATGTTTCTTACAAATTCCATTGAATATCCTCTTTTGTAGAGCATCCCAGTCAAAATTTTACATTCATCAATGTTCTTCAAGATCAGAAACAATTCTTGCCAGTCATACTAGCTGGCCTTTCACTACCACCCTCTTTTGGTGCATATGATGCATGCTATTAAAATGCAAAAAAGAAAGTAAAAATGTTGGTTTCTGATTTGTATTTCAATATCCAAATACACAATTTTATCTTTATCAATAGTGCAATTGAATTTCAGGGATTTTATTGCATTTATTTATTTTTATTTAACATTTGTTTACCATGAAAGTCCGACTGGGAACAGAACCCATTTTCAGCAGAGGCCCAGGGAGAAACTCTCCAAATGCATATCTTTGGAATGTGGGAAGACACTGGAGCACTCATGAAAACCCATGCAAATACTGAGAGGATATGCAGACTCTGCAAAGAAGTCACCCAGGCCAAGAATTGAACTGGAGAACCTCTTGCTGTGAGGTGGCAATGCTAACTGCTGCACCACTGCATTGCCCAGTCCTTGTGTTGCTATTAATGTACTCAATGAATTTCTGTAGCTTAACATGGGAATCATTCCACAAAATAAATATACCTAAAAATCTTATATGCAATTACCAGGATTCATTAAAGGAAGTATTCATAATGAAATTTTGTTCCTAGGAACTCATTAAAAAATTAGCAAAAATGGGGGCACACACTCCATCCATTGAGACTCCAGTCTTTTGTTTAAAAAGCTGTCCTTTAAAAAATATAAAATTGTTTTTTAAGACTAATTTCAAACTAATAGCAGCTTTAACTTTATGTGTTGAAACTTGGTACAATTATAAATGCATTCTTCAAACTATTGTAGTCTGATATCATACGGAATCACCAAATATAAGATTGACATCATTTGTAAGAAAACTACTTCCCACTTGAAAAGGAACCTCTCCCAATTTCCTTAAAAATTGTCAAGATTCCTTACAAATATAACTCAAATTACCTATCCCTCTTATAATATACTATCCAGATACTTTGCTATAAAAACACATTTTTGATCTAGTGCCATCCATAATCAGTCTAAGAGGGGGATATTCTAAATTTTTATGTATTTGGGGGCACAGAAAGTCCCTGCTATCACTCGTTTATCATTTTGCATATACTCATATTCAGTTTTAGTAATTTGACCAAGCAACATTTCTTTCAATTTCATATCAGTGGAATAGGCAATATTTACTTCAGCCGGGACAGCTCTTCATGTGTCCATCATTAACATAGCATTCATTCTATCAGAATACTTTTCCTTGTCCATTATAACTAACTCACCCCCTCATCTAGTTTCATTACCCTGACATCTTTGTCTTCACAAATGGCTTTCAACCATTTTTGATATTCTCTAGACAAATTCCTAAATGCCCTACCATTAGACTGCTTCACAAGATGCATAAAATCAACTTTGCACATTTATTTCAATAATTTGAAGTACATGATGCACAAGGGGGTTGAATGTGCTAGATCTGTATGTTTCATTGTTACAACTTAAATTTATGTTTGAACATCACAGAGACAAATTGAATTTTCTTATAAATAATTTTAAATCAATTGTTTGTAGTACTCAAATGCTTAGTAGGTACAAAAGTAAGTCCCTTGGAAAGTACAGCCACATGTTCCATTTTAATAAGTTTAGGAGAATAATTAAAAAGCTTGAAGTAATTGGCCTCATTAACATTTTTAACTGATTCACTGGAACAGTCACTGACCTTGTCAGAGGATATAAATTTAACATCTCCTGAACTGCCTCCTTTTTGGTTTGGGCCCCCTTTTTCCAATACATTTGTTTGAATTGTAGCCCTGGTTGCTCATAGCTGATGGAAGACACCTGCTGCTCAACTGTTTGAATCTTGTCAATACTGTTTCATCTAAAGAGGTGGGTCCTTTCTTACCGTTCTCTTGAAAGCTCAGTGATGACATATCTGCCTACATTTTAACTGACTGATGCTCACCTTCCCTTTCCTGGTTACCATAGGAACCCAGTGATGCCGTATAAACATTTCCATGGCAATAATTGTCACAAACCTAAGTTTATCCATTTTCTGTTTTAAATAATTTCACAGGTCTTGCCATCTTGCCAACCCATTTAAAAATCCCATATTTGTGACAACACCTGTCAAAAGAAAGATTATTGCATATTGACCAATCTAACATATCAATATCGTAAAGTAAGTCCATAGTTAAATTATATTTGACCAATTTCATAATGTCACAACCTACCCTATCAAACAAGTCAACAAGCTCACAATGGAATTCTGAATCTTTGGAAACTCCATTTGGATATTTCCACACTTACAACCCCTTTGGGAGTCTAAGGTCTATACATTTAATGAGATAACTGTTCTCAAGTTGAAGCTTTTTAAACTTCAATAACTTCCTTTCAAAATGGTTTAACTGCTGTGTCAAAGAGCCTTGAGATTCAGAAGTCAGCTCAGTCTGAAATCTAAATCGATTACATTTCCAATCCTTCAACTTGTTAAATGGCATTGCATTGTCCGCAACAACTTCATCTCTATTACGAATAGGTGTAGGTTGAGTAAGGGGGAAGCCTAAGCTTTTTCCAGATGCCACTGGCCCATCATTTGATGTATGACCCATGTTAGTAAAAAATGTCTGAGTTTGCATTAATTGTTGACTAACCTGTTGCAATAATGTAAGGTTACCCATGGATTTAGAAGGGCAAGGAGTTATTAACAAAATGACATTAAGATTGTTAGTTTAGGATGTCCCTCTTGGAGACATTAATCATTGCTACTTATTCATATTGTCGTACCTGAAAGACCTACATTTTATTGAGGTGTATGGCATGAAACAACAATGTGGGAGACCATATAATTCACTCAGTCCTGGTTTATATCACATTATGGTATAAACACTGCTAGTTGTTTGCTAGTAAGTATGAAAATAAGCAATATTTCCAAATGCATTTAATACTTTAAAAGCCAAGCAGCTTACAAACTTGTTGCATAGGTAGTTACTAGGCTATTGGCCCTAGGGCCTATATAAGCCTAGCCAAATGGTACCCTGGCTTTTGCCACCCAAGAAAATTATTTTCCTGTGCCCCTGTCAAGCAGAGGCACAGAAGTGATCCCTGGGGTGAATTTCCCATCTCCCATCCAATCATCAAGATTTTTCTTGAAGAGTGCTAATGAGGAGCTTTGTCTGATATAGATAGGTAGTTTGTTCCAGAGTATGGGAGTCTCTGGGACAGGAATCTATCCCTCCAGCATGTTCTGTTTATTGTGGTGACAAGGTTTAGGTCCCTAGAGCATGTAGCTCGGAGGGATTGGGATTTCTTTTGGGATGACATTAAGTGAAACTTTAGATGTTGAAGAAAACTCTGATATTTGTACTGTAAGTTGCACATCTTGAGAGCTATCCAGTATTTGTTTTGCTAATTATACAATTAAGTATATGTTTACATAGTTCTGTAAATATCTCAATAAACATGTACATAAAGAATTTTTTATGTGAAAACTTATGTCTGGTTAACAAAAATGTTCTAACAATATATGCCTAGGTTGTACTGATTTTCAAGATACATTTCTTTGTGAAAGTTTACAAAATGTATAATTTGGGAGATTTTGTGCATTATAACATATTACAGTACTTGTGGGAAAGCCTATAAATGCACTATTATCACTGTAAAGAATACTTCCTACTGATAACATTGCTGTCAAGCTGTAATAATGTTTATTGTTAATAAAACATTTACATTTCATTATCTAAAGTTTTTTAAGTTTATTTTTCAGAAAAATGCTCTGGAATGCAAGATGTGTTTAGGTTGATAGAGCTGTGATATTCCACACTACATAGGTGTTGATGTGTTTAAGTAATTCTTTTTGTTTTAGATTCCTAATATAATGCCCTGATCTACCTTATAGACATGCATGGAGACCCTGTCTTCTCGATTTACATTAAGAAGTTATTCCACAAATTCTTTTCTGATATCACAGTTCTACCTCTGTTCTTCCAGTGCTTCCTTCACCATACTATCCTGAAAATTCACAGACAGCCAGCAACTGCATGAGAAATACAAAAACGTTTTATAAAACAAACCTATCATTCTCACCTCTGCCAGGTGACACCTTTTCTAGTAAGGAAGCTATCACTAGCTAGTATTACAGCACCTGTAGTTATGAAAGAGAAGAGTCATTATCTTTCCATCTCTACTAAATACCTTCACTCCTTAGACAAGATCATAACATTTTCACCCTCTACGCCAATTTAATTTATGCAGTAATGAATAAAAGCTCCCTAAAGATGCAGATTAGACTACCTTGTACACTCTGGGCTACTCATTAATAAACTCAGTTTCACAGCCATCAGCCATGTTGCCTACTTATAACCATCTCCTTTATGGCCGCTTTGAAAATTATTTCACATTAACTGTCCTAGTCTTTTGTCAGCCTCCCTCCCCAAATGCCAGCTTTTATTCTCCATTCTTAGGTCTTTTAACACTGAGATAAATAAATTGCCTTATAAATGGTACTATCAACTCCTTCAAATACCTGTCTTTTTTCAAAAATCTTCCTATGATGTCCGTTATGCATACAAATCAAACTCCTTACTTTACTCCAACATCTACCCTAAAGATTTCCATATTTTATTATAGCACTAAATCCAAAATCATATCCTCTAAAGGAGCTTTACTTCCACCTGTTTGCAAATAAATGCTCTGTTCCATACAGTTTTGCTGGCTTTTCTTGCCTTCCTGCTTTCAAACCCTATTTTCTCTTGTCTTTCTGAACCATACCCTCTCAACTGTCAAGATTTTTTCAGAATGTCCAGACTTTTGCCTCATAGTTTTGGTCTGGTTCCCCATAAAATTTGTAGTTTTCTAGCAAATCACTGCGAATTGAAGTCACTAAATAATGGTATGCATTTGAGTGCATCTCCTCATCCTTCAGAAAATGTATGCCAATACAAATCTTATTTTAACAAATTTCTTAGTTTTTAAGAGCAATATTTAAAATCTACCCCTATTTTGGGGCCTGCCCCCCCAGTTTTTTTTGCACATCTGTAAACTATACAGATTTTTGCAGAATATTCAGATTTATGTACTTGGTCTGTTCATCATATATTTTGTGATTTTCTGGATTTTTGTGGCAAATCAGTAAGGAATTAATTCACTAAATAATGATAGTCATTTGAGTTTGACTTCATATCCTTCATAAAATGCATGGTAACAGAACACTTATTCCAGCAACTTTCTAAGTTTATAAG
Organism: Protopterus annectens; assembly: GCF_019279795.1. Taxonomy (NCBI): domain Eukaryota; kingdom Metazoa; phylum Chordata; order Ceratodontiformes; family Protopteridae; genus Protopterus; species Protopterus annectens. The sequence goes on along the minus strand of NC_056726.1, from coordinate 269,016,223 downwards.
ATGGAGATTTAAAATTTGTCCCTATTTTTGAGACTTTGTCCCTCCCATTTTTGGCTTTGTCCATATTTTTTGTGATAAGAGGTTGGGAGCTATGTTTAGGCTTTGTTTAAATTTCTTGTGCTAAGTTGAGAGGTACGTTCTGAACTTCATTCAGTTCCCTTTCTATCACCTCTTCCTTTTGCTTTCTACTCCCCACTATCTTCCCCATCACTCAGCCTCTTGTTTATACTTTTACCCTGTCCCACCATTCCAGTCCTGAATCCATTCTAACTTAGTTGTTATGCACTCAGCCTCTTCTACTACAACCTTAGACTACAGTTTTTCTTTCATTTACCATTGAAATTCACTCTTCCTCCAGGTCCCAATGGACACAGCTAGCACAAAACCATACCTTTTCCCCTTTTATTTGTTTTTTTCCAAATCCATTTATTCATTTCACACATGATCAAAAATCTGTCAAGCCTCCATGTTTGTTGCATCATCAGTTCTTTTTTCTGTCAATTTAACCTGCAGATATATTAATTCCCCCTCTTTGCACTTCATCCTCAAATTCTATCTTTTACTGCCTGTGAAATATTTTACCAAACACCCTTTTACTAACTACAGCTTAAATGTTGAAATCTTCCTAATAACTCCTGGTTGAGAAAGACTACCTCTCATAACAAAAAGTTTAAGAGAGCCCAGTTTTCCTCAGTTTTTCTACAGTACTCCTGGTACACCTTTACATGTGATGTCATTGTTATCCACCTAAAGGCCCTAGTGCTCTGTAACTATGTTGTAACAGTTATCTCATTTAAACTAGTATTGCCAGTACTTCTTGTTACCTTGTTTTAGCAGGATATGGCCCCATCTTTAGATAATACCTTGCTTTCCAGTGATTTCTCAGACATTCATTTTTGTTGCAGAATTAACATGTTGCTCCTACAGTCTGTTTCTTTTAAATGAGTGAGATGCTACCAGTAGTCTATTAAACAACTCTCTAGTCTATATTGCTCCTTTCAGGAGCCTATTGCCTATTCCCTGGTGCCACCTCCTTTCCTTAACCACCCTTTGAGTCACTGTCTAACAAGGTAGTCACCCTGTTAAAACACAAGATCAGCTCTGCCATCCTTTGGTTACCCAGCTTATGCTTATAGGCAGTTTCTAGACATGCAGACCATTGAGGATCCTAGTCCAGTTTTCAAATTGCACCATTGTACTTGTCCATATAACTGAATTTCTTGGAGTAAAACTGTAGGCAAATGGAGGCTGAAGGAATAAATCCCTGGACTACAGGAAGAAGATTATTAATAGCTCATGTCCTTAATCATCTGCAGTAACTGACAGACTAACACAGCACCTCCTTCGGTTATATATTGTATCCACAGTTAGTATACTCCCACCTAGTATCCTGACCCACTCACTTTTCCATCTTTATATTTCCAGATCTCTACCTGGCATATCCTCTTATGGTATAGTCTAGGTATTCAGCTCTCACTATCTCCCTTTCTATCTTATGCCTGCTTCATAGTTGCATAGGTAGATAGCAAGCAACTGGTCCAGCAGACCATTTTCCAGCCTGTCCTCTGCAATTTTCACTACCTATTCCCCCTATCCACATGGGGCCAAGACCATGGGTGAATTTCTGAATCCTCATATACTCACTGATGTTAATTTTGAAGAGAGTCAGGGAGGTGCTTTGCTTGATATGCACAGGAAGCTTATTCTAAAGTGAGGGGGTTCTCTGGGAGAGCTATTGAACCCACCAAGTTCTGGTTACATTATGATGTAGAATAATGTGCCTCAAGTGGGCATTTGTTGTTCATGTCTCCCTATTACCACCTATTTACCTCCATTTTCCCTTTTGTCATTGCTTTCCTTGTCATGAATGACCTAGTCAAGCCTATTTTAAGACAATTAAATGTCAAAATTAATAACAAAATTAATAGACTTTGTTGAGAAATATTTGAAATAGATTTCCACAGCAATAAAACGTTGCAGTACTTTCATACATCTGTGCAGTCTGTGACCGAAAAAGTCATATTTGCTTTCACTGATATTAAATTCAGTATTACATTTGCCATGCATTATACAGAGCCATCCCCTGTTAGTTTTGGAGTTTTTTCTTTCCTCTACACCTTTTTTTTTTTAATTTTCCCTCTGATGGCTTTCACCCTATTTTTACTATATAAATTCTATTTACATAGTTTAGCAGCGTGGTTCAAAATTCCTTCTCATTAAATTGGACAGGCTTTCCTTCTGGCTTTGCTGCTCTCAAGTAAAAGCAGTTTGTTCATTTTGCCCTTTATCTCCTTCCCATTTTCCTTAACCTTTACATCTGTATAATAAATATTCTAAGTAATGTCTAGATTTGAAACTCTTAGCTACTTTTTCTTTCCTCCCTTTCTTTGTATTTTTCTTTCCTTTTTCTTCTTCATTTCTTTATACTTTAGTGTTACGGTCATTAGAGCTTTTCTCCTCTCCTGTAGCTGCATGTATATTTTTCTTGTCTACAGCCACCATTTGTATTTGCAGTCTTAATTGTAGAACCGTATCATATCCATTAAATGCACTGTTACTCTCACAGCTAGTCTATTCACCTGCTCTAATATTCTCTCAACAGTTATTTATCCCTGTGATATTCTGATAAAAATATACAAATCTTTAATGGCCCTTTTTTAATTCCTATTTAAGAATTACCTTACAGAACTGCCCACCTCTCTGTTTCAATGAGCACTGCAACAGATCTAGATTGTCGCTGTTATATGAGCATTGTTTCTGTATTGCACAGCTTATAAACAAAGGGGTTGTGTCTAGATCTAGGGATGTCATTGCCCCCCACCCCTTTACTCAGACTTCATTAGGCCAGTCATTAAATATATGGCCCTTTTGGCATGTATCTGGCCAGACACACGAAAGAACTGGAATGACCACAGTGGTACCTTACTAAAAGGATACAAGTCCTAAACAACATGTCCTACATGGACCAACTTAAAGCACAATCAATATACTGTGTACCCCACAGACTGCTAAGAGGTGACCTATTACTGATGGATTTATTGTACATCAGTGAGTCAAATGGCATCAGAAATACTTGGTCTAGGGATCATCTGGAGTAAGTAATGGATTCCCTCTTAAAAAAGAAGTTTAATATGACTTTTGCTTGCAGTTTTGACCTCTTTATTGTCAGAACTGTTTATGAGGCACTCTCTTTCTAGGTCTTGTACTAGGCTCAGTCTTAACGACATTTGTGAAAGTGAATAACTATCTCATACCATGCTCATTGTACATGTACCCTAGGAACAGCATCTGGTCATGCACAGGGATTTAAGGCTTAATAGAAAAGTCATGATGGGCCTGCAGATGATGACACCACTCCTGGGGTGTGCATACTCTGCCATGGAAAGAACAAATAGTTGTACTTTACTTATTTTTTCCAAAACATTTACTAATTTAACACCTGTTGAGTATGCTAGTTCATGGACTCGTTTCAGCCAGGATCTGAACAGCAAAGGCAAAATGGAATACAATAGTGTAGACAATCAATCGGCATGTTTTTCAAAGGAGGAAAATGGAATACCCAAATAAAACTCATTTAAATATAAGCAGAATGGGGAAACTCCACACAGAATGCAATTGCATGCCCTATGTATGGTACAGATTTTAGCGATGAGCCACTTCAATAAATGCAAGATTTCTCAAAACTGCTACAAAACTTTGAAAGAGGGGAAAGGGTATGATAGAAAAAAGACACCACCACAGAAGACACGAAACATGCATTATAGCAAGTTCCTTAATGTTTATGCAGATGTAAGTTGAATACAGTCTGAGCAATTTGTTGAGCATAATAAACTCCATAGACATCACTAAGTTTCTTCTTGTTTTCAGGATAAAATAATGTCAAGGCAAACACATTCACACAGCACAATACAAATTCTCAGCATATTGTTAACTTTCTAGAACATTCAGCAATTGTCACCTTATAACTGGATTTATAAAGCCCTTTAGTGAGGATGTGCTTGTTTTATGGAAAAATGAATGCTATATCCCTCTCATCTAACAGCGAAACCAAGAGAATAGCAAAGCCATCTGAAAACGAAATGGCCCAACTAAGCTGTGCTCCCAGATAAATGAATTTTAAAGGAATGCGAAAAATAGTGACATTCACATTACTTTAAGAATTATGCTCTGATTGGTCTATCAACAATAAGACCTGCAAACAAAAGGTCACAGACCTGATGATATTGCTTATGTAAATCACTCATGACACTAGAAAAAATAACAGTCATGAAATAGCTTAAGAGAAAAAAATGTCAGAATGACGGCCATAGTGAAAATAGCATGTTTATTCACAGTGACATGTCATTAGCCTACATAATAGGGTTCAGTCACTAAAGTGTTTCTCTCTTACATGCCATAAATCATTAACTTAGCTATTAAACTCTCACTGCTGTCAATAATATAGAGCTGTGCTATACTACTGGACATAATAGCATAAAATAATGCTTTAAATCTAGATTTCACTACTTAATTACTAATTTTCTTATTTAGTTTATTTAGTTTGCAGAGTATCTTATTGACTTGCTTACAGAATGCTAACAAAAAAGCTCTCTTGTGCCCTAAATAAATCTCGTTAGTTCTTTAAAATATTTAAAATAAAATAGTGAGCGACTAAATAGCATAGCAGTGGGGACAAGTCTATCTGAAGTAGTTTTGAATTAATAGCAACACAAACAGAATGCAACCATAAATCAATGAATAACTGACATCGCTGAAGAGGATTTTGTCATGAAATACACAGATGACACTGAAATGCAGTCGTCTGCCCTGTAATCTGTTTTTCTGTTTTCTTCTCTGGTTGTCAACCATGTTCATAAGGTCCACAGACAAAGCATTTTGATAAACAATGATGTCTGTTTTATGGCTTCTAAATCTTTACTAGCAATTGCCTTATTTCTGATTATATCACATTGTGCAACTACAGCAGGAATTTTGGATCAGACGTAAGGAAAGCAATATGATTAACATCATGCAAGCTGAGTTGCCTTTAGACTTGCCCGAGTAAGGGACATCCTTCTTCCAGAGAACACATCTGACGTATGGTATAGTATTTTAAACTGTAGTGGACAATAAATCTATGATAATAATGATAATCCTTTAAGAAAATAAAAGTGTGCTAGCGTAGCAGGCCCAGAAAGATATTAAACAATCAGCATAGGTCAGTTTCATGGCAAAGAGAGAGAGGAAGCCTCAACTATAACCTGAATAACCTGAGTTTGAGCATCAAGGATGACACTGGAGGAACAAACATTGAGGAGAGAGAAATGAATAGGCTAAGCCTACTTTCATGCTCAAGGTTGGATGGCAAATGGGTATATGGTAGGTTGAGGTGTTCACTGCTTCTCTTGGCAGAGAATGAGAAAAGATGAAGGGCAAAATATGGTAATGTAATATGCGGGATATGGGATACAACATGGTGAGTTATATTTCTGTATGTGATTACAGAGACAGAGTACTTAACCTTCACAATACATCACAGAATAGCCACTCAAAATGGCATGTCAGAGAATTAGGGCATACCTAACAAGTAAACATCCCAAAGAATGAAAACCCATGAGTGTCCACTTTACCAGGTTGATGGGTGATCAAAGGCCTGGAGAATGTAGTCATTTTATCTGAAGAGACAGAACATACCTGGTGAAGGGGAATGCCAAGATGCCCTAACTGTGGAGGTTACCTGAATAATGGAATAATCCATACCCAAGTACTGACCAAGAAAAGTGTGGATGAGAACAAAAAAAAAAAAAAAAAAAAAAAAAATAGCAACACTCCCAGAGCACTACAGGAAAGTGACAGGTCAGAAAGCTCAACAGGTTACTCACACCTTAAGCAATTTTTTGCAATCAACGCAATCCAAAATATACAAGGTTAGGTTTGTATCAGACATTCGGAATATTTAAACCTTGCAATAGAAGTTTTGCTGGTCACTGTCCATTTTCATAGATTATGGGGAAGGTGGGATCCATAGCAGAAGTCCAGATAACAAGGAAAGTTCACAGGACAGAAGTTTCAAAATAGTTTGGGGATAAAGGGCAAAAAACAAACAAAACAAATAATTAAAAATAAAGTAGAACAGGTGGAGCTATATTTTGAAAACGTATATTGTCAAGTGCGAGGGAGAGAATGCGTGTTAGAATGAACTAGCCTTATTTACAGTAGACTGAAAAAAATATCCTAGGTGAGACTAGTAGGTAAGGAACAGAAAATGAGGAAGGGAATTAAGCAAGTAGTCACAAATTAAAGATATATAGGAAATTACTGGCATCTATGAAAACTTAGTGTTACATACTAGAGTCCAGGGACATGGTTTGAAAAGGTGACAGCACAATGTTAAACCAACATTAATGGGAGTGCAACAGCTAGTTCTGAAATGCATACTGCATAAAGCTGTAATTGAGGAGCAGTGCTAAAAGTCACATATTTTTGGAATCCCCCTCCTACTAAGTGGTAGAGAACACCACAGGTGTGATATGGGATAAATACACTGCTGCCCCAGCAGCAGTTTTGTGCATCGCATGAGTACCAGATGCATGTCAGATATTTGCTGTTTGGATTCATGATTTTATTCTTTGAAAAGAAGGGAACTTTACTGAGGCTACAATTCAACAGGTGAGGCATTTTTCAAAAGATTGCCTAAGGAGGAAGAATTGGGGCACAAGCGAGCATCAGTCATGAAATTACAGTTCTTCCCAGTGGGGATGGTAGTACTTATTGGAGATGAAATATTTCAAAACAGGATGATCTGGTTTACAGAAGATCATATAGAGGTGGTTAGTTAATGGCATAATCACCAAGGACAGGTGTTGGATTATCCCTGAGGAGGTTTGCACTAACCTGCATGATGCAACATTATCTTGAGCAGGGCATATTTACGACATGCACAACGCAATTGCTGGTTCACTCTTACCAAATGGGGCTACAATCAAGCAATCAGCAGTGGTGTGGAGCAACAGGTAACACTGCTCATTTAATATGAGTGCTCATTTTAGCCTGCATGCAGTATAACACAGGATTCAGAATGCAGTGCATCCAAGGTATATATGACTCACTTTCTCATTTCTAATTGGGCAGGTTCAGGAGACTGGTACTAAATGCAAACAGAAGGCTAGCAAGGTCCTGGAATAGCTGTGGAAATGAATGGTAAAATGAGTATGGGCAACTTTGGAAGCAACCTTGCACTGGAGAATGAAAGTAGCATATAAGAGGTACTTCACTAGAACAGTCCGGACAAGAGTTATGATGTAACCAGTTTCAGTGAGACAATTACAAGGGATTATTCTTACTCTGAAAGAGGAAGGTGTTTCACTGGGTATAGTACATCACCACTTTACAATCTGCTGGCATCAGAAGTCCCTGTGATGATGTAATTTGACCTAGACTTTTGCTACGGTGAAGATGGGGCAGGATGAAACTCGAAGGGGAGGATGACCATTTATCCACAGTTCCCAGAAATTCTAAATGCTTATGAGAAGCCTTGCAGTTCTAAATATGAGGTCTACTTGTTCAGAAAAGCATATTAATTGGCCTTTTGTGGAGCAAATAGGATATCAGAGATATTGCACCAGAGCAAACATAACAAACCAGCGTGGGTGCTTGCAGCTGATGTGGCAAGGGAAGATACAGACATGATATGAGTAGACTTCAAGAGGAGCAAGACAGGTCAGCAAGGGGAATGGGAGCTGCCAATGGCTATAGGCCCTAACAGACAGAATGGAGATGGTGACCTTTACGTCCATGATGCACCATTACTTTTCCATGGCTATGACTTTTTTTGCCAACTTATCTGTTCAGATGAGTCCTTAACAGACTGCATATAGGCAGGAGAATCATATCTCAACCCTTTAGGACAGGATCAGTCTTGTATTCACATCTAAAAGGGACATCAGAAAGGAAATTATTGTATCTGGGCACATTAAGATAGATGACATATAAAATATATGTTAGGTCCTTTTTTAGCTGCCAAGGCAGGTCAGGTAGAAATCTGTATAGAAGACATTTTTTCACCTTTCATGTAGGTTGTTACCTTTTACATTGGGGATGGACAACTTGTGCTTGAGTTAACAAGTGGCACATGTTTGATGGCTAAGCATGAGAAGGTTACCATAGAAACATTACAAGATGACATGAAAAGACATGCCAGGAGACAGAGAGCTAAATATATCTTAAACCACAGGAGGAAATATCACTGATAACTCACTGCTGTTGGTTAAAACAGAAATTAACACATTTTGTTGCATATAATATATAATTGGCCTAAAGATACAATAATATAGTCAGGCAAATTTAGTGAAAGCAGACTAGAGTGCTGCAGCCATGTGACTTGGCAAAAGAGCAGTCTCAGAAGGCTAAATATGTAGGAACATCTAGGGGAAAAGGGCAAAGACTCACCTTGGTCCCTTTCACTTAAGCAGGCTGCAGCCATTTCAGACAAACTGGAACCCCAGTGAGAGAAGTGGATTCTTGCTCATTTTGTGGTTTAGAAAGCCATAGGATTGGGAGGGTGGTCTAATGGTTAAGATGTTTGCCTTGCAAGCACAAGGTGCAGGGTTTGAGTCTCACAAGGGATAATTGGCTAGGCTTAAAATGGCTCGCAAGGGCAGTTAGCTTAGTACTAATCTATGAACCTATAGCATGCCACCTGCAGATTATGATTTCTCAGACATCTTCCTTACCCTTTTTTGTGATTACTGCCAGATAAGTTGAATTGTTTTTGGGTTTGCATCTTTCAAGAAATTACGGTGGTTTCGAAGAGAATTCAATTTTGTTTCCAATCATCCATTTTAAGTTACTATCTCATATAGCATGCTATTAGTTAGCCAAATCTCAAATGTTTCTGCTGAAAATAACATTTGAATATAAAATGATTTTACAGTTACTAGAAAGACTGCTCTAGTCTACAAATATTTTACTTATTTACTAAGGGTCTGTAATCACAATACACACTGGTGCAGTACCATACAGACCAAACAATGACCAGATATGGGATGAGTGTACAGAAATTTGAAAGACTGAGGAAGATTGTACATTTCCCATCTGCTTTCTTAGGTGCAGTACACTTGCTATCAGGAAACCCACAGGCTATAACCAACATATCCTCCAATAATGGCAGCACTAAAGGAATGGGAGGAGGTTCTGGGAATTCCATTTGTAACATTTCATAGTATTTTATGAGGCACAGAAAACTCAGTGTTCTCAATGAAAACACTGGCACATTCTGGAAATGGTCTCAAAGAAAGAGAATAATTGACAGGGAGATTCAGAGAACATTCTATCCTCTGAATTTGAATCAGAATTATTAGGAGAGAAAAAAATGCAACTGTCCTATCACATTCTTCCCCATTTTCAAATTTTTAAATGTCTGCAGGGAGAGAGGAATCCTTTTTCTCTTAGCAGAAATACCTGATAAGCATCAGTAGCCTATACAAGACCCTGAGTAAGACTTATAAACTAGTCCATGAGTTGACCAAGACGCCACTTCGCCGACACACAGAAGACCGAGACCAAACGACCAAAAACGAAGGTGATCGACAAGGTAAAATCCCGACAGCCAAAAGACAGACATGGGGAATGTGTGAGCGCGACTCGGTAAGTGTGCGATAGTGAGGGATTTAGGGTTAGGGAGCGGACAGGTTAAGTGTGCGATAGTGAGGGATTTAGGGTTAGGGTGCGGGAAAGGTGAGTGTGCGGTAGTGTCAGACGTAGGGTTCGGGTAAGGTAAGTGTGTGATAGTGACGGAGTGTAGTTTAGGGGCGGGTTAAGTGAGTTAGGGTTAGGGTGCGGGTAGGGTGAGTGTGCAATAGTGATGGACTTCAGGTTTAGGGGTGGGTTAAGTGAGTTAGGGTGCGGGTAGGGTAAGTGTGCGGTAGTGTCGGACCTTAGGGTTAGGGTTTGGGTTAAGGTTAGTGGATATGTAATTGTGTGTAATGTGTAGTTTACGTTTTGTGTGTCGGTGTAATGGTGTTCGGTTTTGTGAGTTGTCGGTATTGTGTGTTTTCGGTTGTTTGGTCTCGGTGTTTTGCTTGTCGGCGAACTGGCGTTTCGGTCAACTAAAGTAGACCCATATATATATATTATATATATATATATATATATATATATATATATTCAGCCTTTGGTGTCTTTGACAGGAAAACTAAGAAATAGGATTTGTAATGTCAACAGCGCACAACTTTCTGGTTATGCAGAATCATAGGAGGTTACTAGACTAATGGCCCTGGAGCTTTTTTTGCCAGCCAGCCATAAATGCCCCATATTTCCCAATTATCAATGCCAATGAATGGATTTTGTATATGCATGTGACTTGGTGCTACATACTGCCCTGTCCATAAAGGCCACAGGTGAAAAGCCAGAAGAGAATTTACAATTTCCCATCCATTAGTTCAAACTGAATTTGAATAGGCTTAAGGAAAAGCTCTGTTTCACATGAGTTGGGAGTCTGTTACAGAGAAGGCATAATTTCAGACACATACCTATCTCCTTCAACATGTTTTTTTAGATCCCAACATCAGGTAATTCTAGTGCTCTTTGTTTTGTGAATGTGTAGCAGATTCATCAGGGCTGGATCAGAGAATGCCTTGTTGGTTAGGCACAGATTGCCCCTCAGTAGTCTGTAAGGGACCAAGTACAGAGGCAGGGTTTTGAGTTGGTCCCCATTGGGCATATTATTTACACACTGTATTCTTTTAGTGAGGAGCCTCTGTCGCCAGTCCTATTGTTGCCTTGTCAGGTACATGCCAAAGGGAGCAATGTACTACATTACTGGTCTAATGAGGGCTGAGTGTAGTGGGACTATGATCTCCTTAGATTTTCCATGCCCTCATTTGTAAATTGTGCCATGTAGAAAGGCTTTGTCATTACCATGGTTGCATGGTGATCAATTTTCAGGTTACTGTCAACCTGAGTTCCCAAGTCCCCACTGAGTTTCACTCTGGGAAGTGTTATCGATGGTATAATCTGCATGGGTAGTCATCTTCCCAGAAGTATATTTATGCATTTTTTCAATTGAGTTTTAGGTCACAGTTCTGGCACCAGTTATTTGTCTGTGTCAGACCTTCCTGGTGGATATCTAGGTCTTTGGGGGATTCAATGATTGCACGCAGTTTTGTGGTCATTAGCAAACTTGGTTAGCCAAAGGCCCTCTACATTTTCCTTCATTCCAGAGAAGTATATTCCAGACAGGGGGGTCCGAGTACAGAGCCCTGTTGGACACAATTAGTAGCAGGCCTCTTAGTGGAGGCAGAGTCCCCCACCCTAACTTCATGTGTCCTGTCAGCCATTTGGCTATCCATTGGGTGACAGGGATTTATGCCTAAATCTGTGAGTTTCTCTATAATACCCAAGTGAGGTATTGTGTCAAATGGCTTTGCCAGGTCAATGTAGGCAGTATGTACTGTTCTGCCCTCATCCATGGCTCTAGTGACCTTCTCAAAGAAGTCTACCAAATTTAGTAGACATCACCGCGTGTATATCATAACACTGAATGCTAAAACATCAAAATCAAAACAGTAAAAACTGATAACCTTGAGATATGAAAATATTGAAAACTTTTAATTGGAAAGATCATAGTTGGCCACACTGCAGATGAATATGTTTTCAAACAGCACACTACACTCATAAATCCTTGTTGACATTCCCTCCATCATTAATGTACTGGTAAGGGAGCAAAACAGAGTGGATGACGTGCACTTACTGATGAGGTCTGGTAGCACGTTTTCACCTAGGAAGAGCAAGTATAGTCTCAGGGAACGTAGAATGCAGAATGTCATGAGCAGTAGGTCAGAGTACACCGCTATGGAATATATGAATGCAATTGCTATGCTGCTAAGAGTATGAAGTACTGGCTGCAGCGGTAACATGTACAACGTTATGCATTTCCTTTAGTTTAATATATGTGTTTAGGCATTCAGTTGTTAGGTTTATATATTAAACAATGAGGTTATTATTTGTGTAGCGTTCAGTTGTTAGGTTTATATATTAAACATTGAGGTTATTTGTGTAGCATTCAGTTGTTAGGTTTATATATTAAACATTGAGGTTATTTGTGTAGCGTTCAGTTGTTAGGTTTATATATTAAACATTGAGGCTATTATTTGCGTAGCGTGTGGCTTGATTAGTTTCATTGTCAAGGGTGTTTACTTTCTATCACTAGGGTTTTTTTTTCGGTAGTACGGTTATGCAGTCGGCCAACCGCTGCTGTTCGGAGTTCCTGTTTTCGGTGTTATCAGCTTTCGACGTTATCAGTTTTTGCTGTTTTGATTTCAATGTTTTAGCATTCGATGTGGTCAGCATTCGAGGTTACGATATACACGTGGCATGACCTGCCCCAAACTGCTGTTAAGATCTACAAGAACTTTAATCCAGTAGCCTTTTAAAATAAAAGCTTGTTTAAAACAATGAAAGATAAGCGCTTTCATTCAAAAAGTACATGAATTTCATCAGATAATACTGGAAGTACACACATTTGAAAGCTTGTGTGTTCAATCACACGACTGTCAAGCTCCCAGCAACTGAATCATTATCTTAAAGGAGCCACTAAAAAGAAAATCACAGCACATAGCACTGAGTCAATACTACTTCCAAAAATTGCAACAAAGAATAAAATACAGAAAACAGAAACAGAATGCATTCCCCATAAAACAGAAAAATAAAGGTAAAAGTGTGTAAATATATGCCTTATATTTAGGGCTCATCTTTCCTGTGCTTTTAACTTTAGCAAACATGCTACTGAAACAAGATCATCGAATCCAGGCCAATTATTGGCATTCAAATGCAACTGTCAATATAATTCACGTTTGTATATTCTGTCCATTAGTCTCCTCTCTGTTGTTTCCTATGTAGGAACAAGGGCAAAACTTACATAGTGCACAATATACAACCTTTGTTATAAAAAAAAAACAGATCCAGTTGTTGTACAACGGCCACCAGGTTGTTCAATGTAATATCATGGCACACGAATATACTGGGGCGGTAGGGACAATCACCACACTTTTTCATCCCCATAAATTCAATGTTTCATCCATGTTGATGTTTGGACCATCTGTGTTCTAATATTGTTTTCAAATTCCTGCCCCTTTGAACACCACTCATGGACTTGGCCACAAATAATCATGAATGGTATTGGCTTGTAGGAGACGACACTAATTCTTTTCCAGGACAGATTTCATGGAGAGACCTTCAGTAGAAGAAGCTGTGATAAAAGAATTTCTGAAGATTTCTGAGATTGTTTTCATACTCTCAGCTATGGGTGGCATTGATATTGTACTCCCAACATCAAGGACTTCCTCACTTCCAGTGTTAGTCACACAAGGGCCTCCCCAAGATTGGCACAAAATGATGAGACTCACATTCATTAACCACCTTTTATATCAAGCTGTCTACAAACTTTTTGTAGGATAACCACGTTTTAAAAACATGTTTTTCAGCAATATGCACTGATCCCAAAAGGTAGCATCTTCCGTGGTAATTCAGGCTGCCTCACAAACTGGTGCACTTGGATCAAAGTCAGGATGTCCTAGATAGTGGGGGTACAATATCAATGCCACTGAGTATTTAAAGTACACAAAATTGCTGGCAATACTGATAAGCCAGCACTGTGTTTTAAGGTCAAAGAATTTCCACTGTAAGAGGAAACTGAAATGTACTGGCTTTGTCTGTTTGTGACAGTATTTCATAATACAGCAAAAAAGCCACTAATCCAATGCCATTGGTGAGACAAAAATGAGAAGTCCTACCTGGACCTAAGGAGAGCAGATGTGCAGTTATAGACTAAGGTACAGATTCAATAAAGCCTACATGGTCCTCTAAGACTGTGTAGACATCACAGAGTGACGCGCACACAAGTAGAGCACCATTTTGTATTCAGTAAGTGGCTCTACAAGGTTGCAGAGTTGCGCAAACACAGTAAGCATCATGGCATGCTAATTATAGCTTAACTCATTCACTCCAATGGAGATCAAGAAGTTTGCACCTTAACTTCCAATAGGCTGAGCCGAAGCCTTTTCACAGAATCAAATTTTATGTCTTCACACTTCAAACAAATGTTCATATGTCTGGAACCATAAGGGTTATGAAAGAAATATAAATGGCAAACCCTTCAGCATAAACTATTTTTATAGTGGTAGTATTCCTCAAGTTCTAGGTCTTAAACTGAATTTTATAAGTCACAGTAAACACAGTAACTACTACATTTGTAATATTTTTTAAACTTACAATATCTCGTCAACCACTCGAGTTGCACACACATTGTCAGCAGCATTTTATTAATCTAGATGACAGGTTTCATATGAGACTAAAGAGTTTTGTTTGTGTTACTTGGTTGTTGAGTTATTTAGAAAACTGTGAAAATTATATCTATATAAATCATAAAGACATATTAACTTTTGTTTTTATCTGCACTAGATAGAGATCAAATATTAATGCAACTGAGTTTGCCATTGTGTACGTTCTAAGATGAAACCTTGTAGATAGTATGGTTTTGGAACTGTTAATGCAAATATGAACAAGCAATATTTGACACCTAGAGGTGTCAGTAGGAGTTAACTGCAAATGCACATGGAGGTCTCTCTTGGATGTAATGAGTTAAGCAGCTGAAGTGTATGTTGATCAACCAATTCAAGATGGAGGAGCTATTCAACAAACTATAAAAATAATCGTGTAGACCCTAGCAGGCTTTCTCTATGCATTCCAAAACCTACTGGAATACAGCCACGGAAGGTACTCTACATGGAAAGAACGTTAGGGTCTGCAGTTGCTGTTATACATATATATATATACATATATATATATATATATATATATATATATATATATATATATATATATATGCAATATATATATGCAATATATATATGCAATATATATATATATATATATATATGTATGCAATAGATAGAAGTCTATGTGTTACTGCAGCAAATAGACCACTATCAAGAAGAAGGGTATTTAGATCCCTGTTAACTTAACATGGTCTGCAAGATATGGAAACTGTAGAGTGCTACAAGATGGATAGAGACACTACAGGAACTCTGCAACCTCTGTCGTCCATAACTGAGACCAATGGCAAACAGAGGGGAAACTATATCTGTTGAGACCAAGGCATGTGTAGCGCTTGGAATATTAGTTACAGGAACCTTAGACAGGCCAACAGGATATATGCTGGGTATATCACAGGCATCAGCATCCAGGATCCTACATCAATTCCTGAATCTATGCTATAACATGCCACTGATTATATACAAGTTTCCCCATACACCCACAAATACCAGGATAACTACACAATCGCAAGAGCAAAACTTTTGTAACCAAACTTTTGATGTGGAAACACACAAATGTTACATAGCTCTCCCACCCCCAAAACAACAGGAAAATGACAGTTTCTATAATCCAAGCAATAATACAATTTACTTGTTACAAATGCTTTCCGCACAATTTTCACAAAATGTGTACACATGCACAACACAAAAGTAAATTCCACATGATTGGTAGGCACCTCTCACTGCATCCAGCACTCCCCTGGCTGTGTCTAGAGGCCACCTAAGAATTATAACACTGTGTTACTGACACTATAATACTCTACATTGCCATGGAATAGGATAGAAAAGACTGTAAGGTAACCGGTTTTAGCAGTAACACTTGCAATGACAGTTGATAACGTCTTATCTGTGACTGTCAATGGATGGCAAAATTGCCTATGCCAAGAGTGAAGGATAAGAAATGCTTACAGATATAATCCCCTAATGTGTATATATATATATATATATATATATATATATATATATATATATAAATAAAAAAACAGTTAACTAATCCATAGTCCCACCAGGGGCTCCAATATCCTAGACCTGGTCATTGCCAACACGAGAAATCGATGCTGCACACCTGTGCTCACCCCCTCGTTGGTCAGGTCTGACCATAAGCTAATCAGCCTTGACATCCACATCCCTCCCCCACCCCCAGTAAGGAAACCTCTGTAATAAACTTCTCCAAAGCCAACTTCATGTTACTCAAGTCAGAAGTGACAAACTTCATGACACCTATGCAGACAGGAACTGAAAGTTCGATTGCTGAATCCTACACTAAGGCACTGTAAGAGCACGTCCACTTGTGACTGAATCGTGCCTTCCCAAATAGAACTGAGAAGCTCTCCTCCAAAAAAAGTAAGCCAATCTGGTGGTCTCCTTCCATAAACAAACTTTACAACAAAAGGAAGAAACTGTTATAGAAAAAGAGGAAAATCCCAGGGTGCAAAAAACTCCCTTACCAGCCTCAGTAAGAAGCTGAGATCCCTCAAAATCCTCCAAAGCTAGTTACGAAAATAAAATTGCCAAAGATTCCAAAGACAACCACGAGGCATTCTAAAACTATGTCAAGAATCTAAATGGCAATACTCAGATCTGCTCTGAGCTAAAAAAAAATGGCATTAAATATACTGATCCCAAGATTATTCCCTATATCCTTGGCAGATCGATTCATTGCCAACTTCACCCCCTCTCACCTCCTAAAGGTCCCATCTCAATACCGAAAGATTGCCAAATTCCTGTAATGACCACACAGGTAAAAAATGCACTCTCCAAAGCTAAGAATACAGCATCCAAGGGTCCAGACGACATCCCGGGCTGTGTACTACATGAACTACAAAACGAAATGGCACCTCACCTAAGTGTCATGTTTAATCATAGCCTCATCTCAGGCTTTGTATCCACTGAGTGGTGCACAGCTAGTTATCCCACTCCACAAGGGAGGATCCAACTTGGATCCTGGGAACTACTGCCCCATCAGTCTGATGAGCCTGACCTGCAAGACCATGGAACGTATCATCATGGAACTTATAAACAAAGACATTGGCAACCTTCAAACACTGGACCCCACTTAGTTTAGGTTCATGAAGGGCAGATCTTGTCTCCTGAACCTGATTGACTTCTTTAAATCAATCTCTAGAGTTGTGGGCGAAGATAAGGCAGTCCACACAGCCTATCTGGATCTCACCAAGGCCTTTGACACCATCCCCCACTTTGGAATCATAGATAAACTTACTAAGCTGGGCATTAATCCCTACATCACTCAATGGGTTGCCAACTGGCTTACTGACAGAACCCACACTGTAAAAGTAGCTGACTCCAAATCCAGCTCCAGACAAGTGGAGTACCTCAGGGTTCAGCCCTGGGATCGCTCTTGTTTGGCATCTACTTCTCTGAAGTACAGGCCAACACTAAGGGACTCTGCTTAACAAAGTTTGCAGATGACTGCAAACTGGGAGCCATTATTGAATCCCCAAATGATGTGGATATTCTACAAAAGAGCCTTACAGAAAGAGATGCTTGGTGCCAGAGCCATGGGCTCAATGCCAAGAAAAGTATAGTTATACCCTTTGGGAAAAAACATGTACCCGTGAATTACCACATAGGTGGCAGTACACTAAACACCAAAAGTGTGATAAGAGACTTGGGGACACAGGTGGACAGTGGTCTCACCTTCGACAACCACATCACCACAACAGTTGGGAAATCCTATGTGGCACACCTCATCACTAAGGGCGTTTCATCCAGAAAAAGGAGGTCATTGTCAAACTGTACTCATCTCTCATTAGACCCATTATAGAATACAATGCCCCATTTGGTATGTACCTCTCAAGATATCTGCAACAACTGGAAAGGCCACAGAAATACCTCACTAAAAAAATCACAGCCCTAAAGCAGATCCCCTATGCTGACCATCTAAAAAAAAAACAGCTATACTCTGTCACATATCGTCTACTCAGAGGTGATCTCTACTTACCATACAAAGCCATGTCAAACTTAGAGCTGTTGGACATGCTACACTTCAAAAAATCCCAATCCCTCAGAGCTACATGATCTAGGAATCTAAACCTTGTCATCACAATGAACAAAACATGCTGGAGGGATAGGTTCCTGGCCCAGAGACTCCCCAGACTCTGGAATAGACTACCCATACATGTCAAGCAGAGCACCTCTTTGGCCCTCTTCAAAAGGAACCCTGATGATTGGATGGGAGATAGGAAATTCATCCTGGGGATCACGTCAGTTGCCATGCTAGACGGGGTCCAGGGAAGTAAATATTGTAGGAAGAAATAGACAGTGAATTGTTATGGCTAGGCATGTATAGGCCCTAGGACCAATAGCCTAGTACCAACCTATGAACCTATACATACAAGCATAGCTTAGCAACATCAGCTCTTTCTGCAGATAATCTAAAGGAATCTCAATCCTCTATGTTCTACAAGTACACAAGTCCTCTCATCTTCAAGTTCCCTAGCTACATGGTTACCATGTTATGGTGTAGACTCATGCCTCTGTGAAGTGCACAGTGAAGATGAAAATAAGGTGTAAACTCATTAGAATTCCTAAACCCCAAACTTTTGGATTTATGTAGCAGATGTAAACATAGTGCAGGCACTACCTCAGTGTTTGTTGCTAATGGATTGCATCTATGAATGGTTACTGGGAGGGAGAAGGAATACACAACAGTTCAGACTCCCTACCTGCAGTGGGCACGTCAGCCAGAATACACTTACAAAGTGTAGAAATAATTGGTAGCAAGGTTTTAAATGGAAGTGAGCAGCACACATTTCTCGGTTTCTTTTCACTAATATCCAAATTCCCCTGCTTTACTGAACAATGTATATTACTGTAATTTAATATTCTCATACATTTTAAGGACAAAAATGCAAAATGCCTTACAGAGTGCATGTCAGATTACTGTTCAGATAAGAAAAGCATGAATACAATACAAAGAGAAGACAGAGCTGCATTGGTGCAAACAATACTCAAATGGTTGCATGATCACTCATTGCACTAAATATGTAATTAACACACGTACAAACAACTGAGAATAGGAAAGTGTTATGTCTTGTTACTACTGTGGATGAAATGGGACTTGTATGCACATTGATTTACATTCCTGCTGAAAATCTGTTTCTGTGACAAAGAGGGACAAGCCACCCTTATTGTGTTTTGTAGGTTCATTGGTGTAACAGTACAAATACAGACTTATGTAAAAAGTGGTAATGTGTGCTACAATTTATTTTCTACTGTTCGTGTTTTCTTTAACGGTAATGTTTGCACAGCATGTGGCTGTGCACAAATGTCAAAAATGGACAAATACATTAAATTTAATGTTCGGTTACTTGTATGATAAAAACTGCATAAATTACAACTGTGAATCATGTGTGTAGCACACCTGGTAAACATGATGAACCACACACTACATACTATCTCTGTAGATCATGGTTCAAGTCCCAAATTTGTTTAAAGATGAAACCTAATAAACACTGCTTAGAAGGATAAAACAAGGTGAGCTTTGCCTGTTATGTTTGCACATTGATTATCTTCATGCAAACACATGGTATAATAGCACACACAAGAAACAGACAGAACACCTGCAGATAGGAAGCACACAGTAGACAATTTCAAAATAGATACATTGTATTCTGTATGGTTTGCCACCAGGCAAAAAACACAACATGCTATTCTACTGCAGTCAGCACACATACACAGTAATGAATGTAAAAATATACAGCTGCTGCCTAGTTGCTCTTGTGGCAGCAGTTGTAAGTTAAGGGATATAATTTAGGTGAGTCCAAACTTTTCCTACTGATGTTACACTTTACATAAAATTTAACAGTAGGAAAATACTTACACACAGGAATAAATATCTGTAGCATGTGCATTGACCATACACAGAATAACAGAGATATATTACATGTGTAACTGGTGATATCAGTACAATTATGGTTGTACAATTACAGACCCAGAGTAATGCTGTTCACTCACTTTTATAAAATATAAACAATGTAAACATAATTATAAACAAGTACTGGAGCTCATATGAAAGTATACTGACAATTATGATTCTGTAATTATAATTAAGTCTTCTGACCTTGGCTGGACTTCAGACCTCAAAGATACTCATATACACATGAATGTATAAACCAGATCATGTCAGTTCACACACATACATGGTTAACCCCTCACTCCATCATGTGTATTTATATATAATTAATGAGCATGTCTGACAACCACTTCTGTGGCAAGGGTGAAAACCTGTGTTGCATATGTTTGAATCCCACATTCTACAAATTAATTTTATCAGTGTGTAAAGCCACACTAAAAATGTGCCAGTTCATATAATTTATATTCCCAGTACATGTCTGCAAAGTTAAATCAATTATCAGGTACATCAGGATCAAAACCAAAAAGTAATGCCAGTTGTCATATTACCCTTCTTATTTCATAAACTGTTTTCCTCTCTGTTTAGCACTGTTGTTCTCAGCTTAACATTGGGCAAACAGGTGGCATGGTTGTTGGGGTTTGCACACTAGCATTAAACAAGATAAGAATTGGTGAAGAAACGCTCAACTGTTGCTGCTTGATTTGAGCAGACATGTCTAGAGGTAGAATGGATGGTGCCTAATTTAGGGCTCAAAGGTGGGGTGTGGAGGAATACAGAATTGTTATTGGATCCCTTGTAAAGTGCCACAGCTGAAGGTTGTTGCAGGGGATTTTACTAGGTCTCAGTACAAATCTGAGGCTTGGAATAATTTGACCAAGGCTGTCTCCAGTGTGACTGGCATTCCACACACTGGAGAGCAGTACATGCACCACTTTAATGACCTGAAAAGGCACAAGCAGGATACACTCAACCAGTTGCTGGCTGGGTTTAAGACTGCTGATATACCACAGTTGTGTAAGTATACAGATAGAGATTGTAATTAGATAGAAAACTGCATCTAGATAAGACTAATATGTGTAATGATATTCTCTTGTTCTATCTTTTTCATTCTACAGACATCCAGGACTGAATAGTGAACATGGAAGCTAATGCGGAGGATTAAGAAAGACTGAGGAAAGCAATGGGTATGTATGCACCACAACATAACTATTATTTTATCTAAAGTATTGCTCTTCTATACAGTACTTGCACATTAAGCATGCATGCATGCTTCAGTCTGTAGTGCAAGCCAGTTGTAGAAGTCAATTGTAATACTGTAGTCAGACATTGTGGGTTCAAATACAAGTAACAAATATATAGTAAAATCACTTAAAAATATTACATAATATTTTAACAGAAGTGGCGTGCATGTCACTCTGTTAACTTAATCTGCATTATTTGATCAAGCATAAGTGCAATATATGCATATTTTAAGTATTACTTGGAGCAATCATGATATAGTTTGTAGTTGTTAAAAAGTATACTTAAATGTAAAAGTAGAATTTTTTTATATTGTACTAATTTATTGTATGTCACACATGATGGTACTAATTCTTTTTTTTCTCTGACCCAAACCCTCATCTCTTTTTTTAAATTTTTGTGTGTGTAGCCACAATGTTTTGAAGTCATCCATTTCTGACAACTCACAAAATGCTTTATAGCACAGGGAGGTAAACCAACTACTGTGGCTCAGCCACCCCCACTCCACTGGCTCCTGCACCAACACCCAGCACATCTGAGACCCAACCTGGCAGTGCTCTCTCTTCTGCCCCTATACTATCTGGGCTTTCCACATCAGGAAGCATTATCCTGGCAGTTGGTGAAGTGGTACCCTCTGGGAGTATTGGTGGAGGTGGGGATTTCATCACATACCAGGAGATGCCAGGCTTGGTGTGTGAGGTCATGGAGAGCACCAGCGGTGCACACCTATGATGGATGGAGAGGATACACTCTATTATGGTGTGTAAACAAAGACCTCAAGCACTCCAACAGACAGTGGAGTAAGGGGACAGTGATGACAGTTCTGTGGGTGAGGACTACATTCTCACTGTCCGCATGTTTGATGTAAATGGGGATCTGATGTTTCCTCCCCATCCCCAATTATGGTGTCCCCACCTGTTGTGTCCATTACAGTCCCTGCTCATCTTATTTGTCCTCTGTCTGCAGATGATTCCTCATCTACCCTGCTTCCTGACCCAGAAACACCTATGTCCCTTACCTAACATTTCTCTTTTACTGAAATAAAAAGTCATAAATGGGCACCTGTCCCAACAAAAAAAATATCATCCCATACATAGCTCTCCACTTTGCAAGTGTCTTCTCGATACACTTGGTTTAGTCCAGTTGGCTACACAACATTATTGCATTGTTGTCTCTCGCTTTGTTGAGAATGCAGTCCAAATTCAGCAAATATTCTGTACATATTTTCATTTTATACTGCTGAAGTGGATAGCTATGGTTCTTTCCTACCTCCCTCTTGTACATTCCTCTATTACTCTCCCTTTGTTCTTGCCTTTGCTTGCCCCACCCCAATTCACCACTTTTGTATCTACCCCATTTAATACCTTTAATCTGGACATAATATAGAATCACACACATAAATAAAATGTCCCCTAATGAAACCCTTCACTTTTTGTCCTCCGAGTTTGTGTAGAGTTTGGCATCATGCACCAATGCCAAGCAACAGAGAATGGCTCTTCACATTCGATGGCAAGGAACAGTTACCTTTGCGCAATGCTGCTTAAACTCACTTTGCTAAGGAAACGCACACAATTATTTCATTACATTATAAATACTTATTTAAACTTATTAGATACAGCTAGAGTCAAACCCTGTTTCATTAGAGCTCAAAATAAATATCTCAATGCAATTGCACTTGCTGCCACAGAGTCAGCTGAGCAGGTGTGTTTCTTACACTCAGTACTATCCAAAGTGCTGACTGCCACACTTCTCTGCTTAACATGCTTGAATGGAGGTAAAGCAATCCAATAGAACTGTCATATCAGTGTAGAGGCCCATGTTTGCTCATCGCTTAACTACACACAAATGGGAAAGCAGTATAAATATTTTTTAAAGTTAGACAATTTATGAAACATTTTCAATATGAACTATTTGTGAACACCACACTATTTGTTAAATGCATCTAACATAACCAGTATGGATAAGTGCGACAAAGGGAAATATTGCTGACCCAGCCATCTGAAATTTTGTAAATAATTGTATATCATTTGTGAATATAAACATGATTCATATGCTTGTGTTAGAACAGTATGTTATGTGTATATCAAACTGCTGGTACAAAGTGTGTGTGTCAGCTACTTGGGAAGAGACACGAAGCACTGGTTGGACAGAGAGGGTGCTGGAGGTCCTCACATGGCCACTGAGCTGAGATCTGAACTCTATAGCTGTGCAGTGGGGAGTCTTACTGGTGATCTGGCGAAAGAGGGAGAAACCAGCCCCAGACTGACTGTGATCTCTGTGTGCTCTTAAAGGGAAATTGCACTTTACGTGTGTGTACTTGTCATCCTCCCAGTGTACATGTCCCCCACTGTTGCCAGTGGTGAGTACTGAGGCTCCTTGATTACTGGGCCAGTGGTGGGTTGTCACAATAAGTACTTCTCAGGTTAAAGTAGGAGTCCTTAAATATGTATCTCACATGAGCAAACACTTTGCCATTGCTCACACAAACCAGCTGCTTGGCAATGTGCTATGGAAAGTGCTGATTAGTATGTATTACTTAGGTTTACTGCACACTTAAGTCTTCATCCCATTCAAGTCCATGTGAAAACACAATAAAAGGGAAAGCACTGTTTAATGACTACACATGTATTTATAATGTAGTTATGTGCTATCTGTACCCATCCACTTGAAACTTGGTCTTTCAGAACGTGTTCCCAAATATATCAGCTACACTACAGAAATACAAAAAATGCTTTGTTGTATACCATGTACATCTTTATAACGGCAGTACACATTCAGATTGTCTAATATTGGTCTTTTAGTAAACACTGGGTGGTGGAAGTTTGCAGTGGTGAGCTGAGCTGGATGTGGAGTGCAGGAAGTGGAGGCCATGCAATTGAAAGGGACCGGATTTGTTTTCATTGGGTCTGTGGTAAATGGACTAGACTTGGGATGCAGTGGATGGTGTTAGAGAATGGAACTGGTGACAGTCTGGATGGTGAAGATTGAGGTAGTTCATCTAAATGGTTGCGGCCATTCAGTTCTGCAGGTAGCAGTGGTTGTGGGGTTGGTGGTGTTGGAAGGAAGGACTGGGGGGCTTGGATGTTACTGGTGACAGTGCGGCCATTTTGGCTTGCAGGTAGCAGCTGTTGAGAGGTCTGTGGTGTTGAAAGATGGTTGGAAGGAAGGACTGGGACTTGTATGTTGCTGGTGATGGAGTGGGAGATAGCAGTGGTAGAGAGGGGGGGGGGTTATTGCTGTATTCCATGGAATCGTGCTCAGTTTTTGAAGCTTCGGTGCCTTCTGGGCCTTTGGTTTGTTTTCACTGTTGTATATTTGTATTTTTGTTGTTCTTGTTTATGTGTTGCTGTGTTCTGTTTTGTCCATGAGCTTTGAGGAATGAAATTTCATTCAACTGTATACTTGTGTATGTTTGAATGACAAAGTTACTTTTGTCTTTGACTTTTGACTTGTATTAATGTGGACAGCTGTTTGCATATATTTTGTAAACATGTCTCAAAGTATATCTGTACAGTGGAAGCACTACACTTTGCACAATCTGGATGCATGCAGAAATTTAATACCTTGAGTCATAAATGGCTACCCATCCATTTCATATCATCCATCATCTCCCAACATCTTCTCTCAAACATCCAGTGATTATGTCATCCATTATAAATTGTCTGACAGTATTATAAAAATCAGAATTGTGCTGTGGTGCTAGTGTTAAGTACTGAGTTCTGTAGATTGTGTACTTAAGTAGGGGTTCTCATCTCACTGTGGTCAACTTGTCTGTGTCTATTCAGAAGAGCACAACTGTATCCTACAATCATAAGTATAATCCCATGGAGTACAAGCATTCTGACAGTTGTACATGACTAAACATCCATTTAATTCAGGCCTCCCAATATCTTCTCTCAAATATCTAGTGATGACATCATCCACTATAAGTTATCCTGCAGCGTTGTAAGTCAGACTTGTGCCATGGTGCTGTGTTAAGTACAGAGTTCTGTAGTTGGTGTACTTGGTCCAGGGTTCAAATCTCACTCTGGTTAACTGGTTTGTGCGTCTGTGTTCTGGTGGTTGACATTTTTGAGACCATTTTACATTAGCATGTGGGACACTGCTATTACCATTCTCTTATTACCAAATACTGCTAATGTCAACAGTTATAAAGTATTGTCCAACAATATAAAAGCCAAATTTGTGCTGTGGTGTTTGTGTTAAATACTGTACTGTGTAAATAGTTCAGTGGGGGTTCTGTTCTCACTGTAGTCAACTGGAATGTGTGTGTGTGTGTGTGTGTGTGTGTGTGTGTGTGTGTGTGTGTGTATGTGTGTGTGTGTGTGTTTGTCCACTTGGTTGATATCCGAGAGACCATTTTACACCAGCATGCTGACCACTGCTACTACCATCCCGTTTTCAACATACATTGCTGATGTCATCAGTTATAAAGTGTTAACACTTTAAAACCCTGACTTGTGCTGTGGCACTTGCATTAAGTACTACAATTTGTAAATAGTTAGGTAGAGGTTCTATTCTCACTGTAGTGAAGTGTGTGTGCATTCAGGAATCACCGTGGTGACAATTTTAGAATTCTATGCCAGTCCATAGCTATGTCAAACCCTCCTCTGAACATCTTGTTGTAGCATACAATGATTATGCCAACCTCTATAACATGTACTCTGACAGTATTCAAGACAAACCTGTGCTGTGGCAGTAATGTTAACTGCTGTACTTGCAAGCTACTTTACCTACACATATAGGTATTGTAATCTGACAGCAGGCAACTTGCTGTCTATACATGTATCACTTCTGAGACAATATTACAGAGGAATGTACTCCATATTCAAGTCCTAAACACCTCACAATGTTATCCTCAGCATACAGTGCTGATATACTCCATATAGTGCAATGTGATAGTGTTACAATGAGCCATATGTTATGTTGCTACTATGACACTGCATGGCATTCATTTTCTATACCTACAGAAGTGTAATGTTCAAATCAGGCCTAGCCTGCTGCTGTGTGTGTGTGTGGTTGGTGGTACATTATGGTCATTGTATGATCTTTGGAATTGCTCTTGATATCACTACCACTTGGGGAACCATTTATGTAGCCTCATGCGTCCACCATCCTCCTTTTATGCCTGGCCACATGACATCCTTCCTGCAGTTGTGTGGAGGATGTCCTCATGTCAAATATGCATACGCACATCATGAAGCAGAATCCTTCCATAAGCCCTCTGCAAGCCATCTCCAGATGACTGTGCATGTGATTGCTAATTCTGTCATGGTGTGGTGCACATGTCCGATATGGACAGTGGCAGGGTATAATGCAATCCAGCAAATGTACACATACAGACAATAGTCTTACTATCTTTCACAATATAGATACAGGAATTTGTTTTTACATGGTATAATAATGGCTAGGATTTCATGTCATGTTGGGCATTAGCCTAATAGTGTGCTATGAACAGCTGGCATGTCAATGTTGCTGCCATTGCATGAGCTATATTGAGGTGTGGATGTACAGTATGGCTACAAGAGGGTATTACAATCTGTGATGTGAGCTAATGTATTGATGGCCACTGCAGTACATGCTTCTTCTACAACAGCTGTAGTAATATGCTTCCTGAGAACTGTTGACATGGTATGATACACTTATGTATCCTGTTGGTGTATTAGGACATGTGGTTGTAGTGGAGCAATCAACCTTCTACACAGTTCATATTCTGCCACTACAGTGACACTTGCAGTATGGCACAGGTGTGCGTGTGTCTACATACCATCATTAAATGTTCAGTGCCAGACAATACAAATTCATATTGATTACATGTCACATAAGAATTCTCTCATACACATTATGCTATGATATACACTACCAATGTATCACATGTTTTGATACACTGAATTCCACAAGGTTGCAATTGAATGTGCAGTTATGTTGCTATACCCAAGGATTGTTGAGGTGGTCAGGAACACCATTCTATGACTATTACCATTTCTGTCTTTGGCTAACGAAGTTCGCAGATGACTGCAAACTAGGAGTCATAATCGAAACTCCTAACGATGTGGACCTCCTACAAAAGGGCCTCACTGAGACAGATGCCTGGTGTCAAAGCCATGGCCTCAAGCTCAATGCCAAAAAGTGCATTGTCATCCCTTTTGGTAAAAACTCTATACCCATGAACTACCTCATAGGCAGTAGTCTACTTAACACCGAAAGTGTGATAAGAGACCTTGGGACACAGGTGGGCAGTAGTCTCTCCTTTGATAATCACATCGCCACAGTAGTCAGGAAATCCTTCTATGTGGCACACTATCACAAAAGGTTTCTTATCCAGGAAAAAAAAAGAGGTCATTGTTCTCCTCTACTCGTCACTCATTAGACCCATTATAGAATACAGTGCCCCCTTTTGGTATGTACCTCACAAGACATCTACAATTGGAAAGGCCACAGAAATACCTCACAAAGAGGGTTATAAGCCTCAAACAGATGCCCTATGCAGACTGTCTCAAAAAACTCCAGCTTTACTCCATCACATATCACCTGTTCAAAGGTGATCTCTGCCTAACATACAAACCTATGCCAAACCCAGAGCTGTTGGACACACTCCACTTAAAGAAATCTCAACCCCTCAGAGCTACACGCTCTAGGGACCTAAACCTTGTCACTACAATAAACAAAACATGCTGGAGGGATAGATTACTGTCCCAAAGACTTCACATACTCTGGAACAAACTACCTATCTATATCAAACAAAGCTCCTTCAAGAAAATCTTGATGATTGGATGGGAGATAGGAAATTCACTCTGGGGATCACTTCTGTGGCTCTGCTTGACAGGGGCACAGGAAAATAATTTTCTTGGGTGGCGAAAGCCAGGGTACCTTTTTGGTTAGGCTTATATAGGCCCTAGGGCCAATAGCCTAGTACCTACCTATGAGCCACATACAACTGATCACTAATGTGCCCTGAGATGGCATCGGGCCACTCAGACATAGCTTATCCATGAAACATATCTTTGCACTAACTCTTAACTACCCCATCAGACCCTACTACATAACCTCTTTTCTAATTCATCCCCCTTTCAGACTCACCTCTCCTCTCTCATCCTTACTACCTAAACCCTAGCTCCTCTGGCAAATCTGCTTTCATGCTTACTGTATCACTCCTGACTACTAAATCCCAATCTCTGATACTATTATTATGGTATATAAAATGTTCTAAATAGTACCTTTTGATAAAATGCTCTCACTATACTCCATACACAAACTGTATAAGTGAATTCACCTTACACCTTTTCTTCTGCTGTGTATTATGAAACTATCTTGTAAATAGCTTAGTCTAATTGCCTGCATTTCCCATTCAAATTTATTTTGCGCTAACTAATGCATTGCACAAACTTGTGACTCAAAAGACTGTAGACTTTAAATTGTATACTACTTATTTACTACTCTAGAGATTGTACTATTTTATAGTTTTGTGTTTAATTGTGGAGCTTTTCTTACATTTCCAACTGTAAGCTATGGAGTAACTAAGTCTAAGTATTGTACTATTTTATATTTGTGTGTATAATTGTGGAGATTTTCTCCCCGGACCTTCACTGAAAAAGTGCAACAGCTCAGTTGGACTAACCCAGTCAACAAATAAATAAAAGCATGTGCTGTGCAACTGATGTAAGTACATGACACTGGTACAGTTGTACAACTGTTTGAATGGTAACTGTGTGTGGAATGTGATGAATAACCAAGGTTTATTTGGAGTTTTTTTCGCAAATCATTTATTCCAATAAATGTGAAATGTTAAGGGGAATACACAACTAAGCACATATCTGAATATGCCACCAGACAAATCCAATTGGAGGAAATAGACAATTCATGCTAGTTGACAGTCTCCCACATCACCACCTGTAGCCACTGGCCATCAGCCAAAGTATACATGCAAACATTACTCAGGTTTTTATTCTAACTAGGGCAGCTCATCTGTGCACGCTCTATGGCCAATAACACAGAATTAATGGGTCCTGAGAACATCACAGGTTGCCTATAGTGTGAATCAAAACACTGAAACTATCAGACACAGTTGGATGCATACTTCAATACAGTCTTCAGACAGCCTGTGTCCCAGAAGATGGGTGTGCATCAGCAAACATAATTCTGACTGAGGTGGAACACCGCCTGATGCATGTTAAGTATAGATGCATCCTGACTCCCCGCATCTGCGAGGTACACCAACAAGTCATTATGGACCTTCTCTAAAAGGACACAGGTAATATCTCTACTGTGTACCAAACGTGTGATTTCTTCAGACAACATCATGTCTTCTACATCTGCTCAATGCCCTCAAGAAGGTCAGCAAGGGCATGCATGATGACAACACTATCATCCTGAGTAACTTTACCTGGTCAAGGCATTTGACAGAAATCCACACTGAGGTATTACTAAGGAAATGTCACAAGTGGCCATAAACATCTATATCACCCAGTGTATAGACCACTGGATCATATACGTGACAGATAAATATGTTTAAGTGTGTGAAGTGACCTACATCTAGAGTCCAGTGCTCAGAACCATACCTCATGGCTCTGTGCTAGGCCCTTTCTTGTTCATTAAGTGTCAGACATTAAGATGGACTTGCACATCCTTTGCCCGACCAGCTTTGTGGAGGACTGCATTCTGTGGACAATTGTTGAATCCAAGTGTAGTACTGCTATACTATAGACACTATCAACACACACAGGATTGCTGCCACAGCCAAGGAGACACAGTAGATGAACAAAATAATGGGGGATTAGTTACATTTTAAAAGCTTATTATAATATAGATATAGCATTTATAATAATTTAATATAGCAATTATAATATAGACAGCACACCCCTATGAGATGACCAGGTGGTATGGGACCTTTATACTCAGGTAGATGGTATGCAGAACGTCCACCAGCATGTGTCCACAGTGGTGAATATCCCCCTTATGTAACACAAATCCTGAGAATGTGTGGGACATTCACGTCAAAGGGTATTATAGTTCTATAATTCTCAGACCTTTTCACACCAATAACGGAGTACAATACACTCTTTTTCATGTACCTCCCAACACATCTTCCAGTGATACATTAAACAAGTTCACACATTTGCCACAGTGAGCCGTATCTAAGTATTCTTTTTGTTGCATAACTATTGGGGGTCGATAATGCTGAACCCCCATCAAGGTGTTATACAAAATACATGTATGATACCTGTTCTGGTGGCACACAAAGTAAATACATAGCTGACTGGTAACATTAATGGCATGGGTTACCTCTGTGACAGTGTGGCTTGTGCCATATATATGTTATACACATCTGTCAACTAGCCAGGATTGCTCATAATTTCAAATACAGTTGCAACAGTGCCCCTCCTAACACCTCCAGGCAGATGTTAACGAAAGAGTGCTTGATTCCCTTGTGGATTGCTGACAAATCATGACAGCTGTACAGGTGTGTTCTTGCACAACCATATATAATCACGCTCAATCACATATGTTATGTCAAAGACATGGGATTAATGGTGACATTAGGCTGATATTGTCCATGATTGGACATGCTTATCTCTACAGTTGTCCATGAGCCTGTTTCTTTGTGTCCCACTTGGGTGAGACCTATGCTGATATTACATTCATATTCAGGCATCTCATTTTGCACAGCTTCACAATATGCACCTAACCCCTATTGTTTAAACTGTCCTTTGTACATGTTCTCTCACTGTTCATGTCAGGATGCTTACATTACAAATAATCCTCTCCATTGATGTCACATTGTGTCACATAATATGCAATAACTGTGATGATATGACTCTTACCAGAAAGAAGGTGTATACAGCAGTACACACTGTATTATGTACATACCTGATTATTGCTCATGCTACAACTGTCTTTTCTTTGTGGTGTACGTACATCGATGTGCCCTCATCTGCTGTACATTGCCATGTTTCAACTGTCCTCTTCCCCGTTTTCATTCCTACAATTCATCTGTGTATCCCTTTCAACATGCACACTTCCCCAGAATATTTATATATAATTCAGTCTATGTACCCTTGCTGATCTCCACTAAAACCATTTATTCTGTATGCCTAAAACATGTTTGCATAGAACTATGCAGTGACTATTATTCTAATATGTTATAACTTTATTAGTTGCCTTATATTAGGCAGGGCGCCCATGGTGGTGCAGCAGTTAGCGTCGTCTCCTCAAAGCAAGAGGTTCTCCGGTTCGATCCTCAGCTGGGGTGCCTTCTGTGTGGAGTCTGTATGTCCTCCCTGTGGTTACATGGGTTTCCACTGGGTGCTCCAGTTTCCTCCCACATCCCAAAGACATGCTGTAGGTGGATTGGATACTCTAAATTGCCCCTAGTATGAGTGCGTGCATGTGTGTGCCTTCTGTGGAAGGTTGGGCACCAGGCTGGCAACTGGACACCATAAAACTCTACTGCCAATCATGAGCAGACAGGTGATCTGGTGTGGCGACCCCTAACCAGGAAAGGCCGAAAGAAGAAGTTGCCTTATATTAGGCCCTGGTAATCCTTGTGGCTGCCTACGCAATCATGCAAAACAAGTTTGTCCATAGATAAAGATGCCTGCACATCTGCAGGTCTTCATGCTGCTTTGCACAGCTTTCTGGCTGGCAACACTATTGCTAGCCATGAAACAGCGCTTGTATTTATGTAAGAGGAATGCAGGGCATGCATATGTAATTAACGCTGCTGCTCATCTCACAAACATGTAAACTCTGTGTAGGCTTTGCACTAAGCCTACACAGACTTCATTAAATCTCCAGTAACACCCTCAGACAGACACATTACCAGATCAGTAGACTTGGATGGATGGATGAATATGGATGAATAACTACTCCAATATTTACACACTGGTAAGTGATAACCCCAAAGGATTTTAAGGAGAGAATAAAGAACGTCTTCTCACCTCATTGAGATGAGTCAGGTTTACTGTATAACATTACTCTCAGAGCTATTTAAAGTTTGATTTCATCAATGAAACTGAAACATATCATATAAATAAAATCTGGAAATTATGCTCAGACTAAACTTCTTCTAGAAAACAATATTCATAGATTTCAGTCTATGTCTAGAAATCCTGGATTTGGAAGATACTTGTATTGAGCTGAAGAAATTGGTGGCTCTGCGTAAACCAAAACAAAATTTGAAACATTTAATAAATTAAATTTAAAAAATGTACATATTGAGTGAAAAAGTGATAAACTTACGTTTCAACCAGCATGTCTCAACAATCCATTTCATTTAATTCTAATTTGTGGCTCCACAAAATGTGTTGATTTTAGTATATTTTTATAAGTGAACTACTGAAAATGTCCATATTCTGTATTGTTACATCTTAGTGAACCTGCTTTATGTGAAATGCATCCTGCACACATCCTTTATTCAGTTTGCATTGTTGGAATAATAGTTTTATTCTTTGAAAGTGCTATTAGTTACTTATGTGAGTCAGAGTTTAGTGTTTAAGTCTCACATTAATAGAAGAGAAATAAATTCTGAATTCAGTGAGTGCACTTTTCAGGACATGTACATTAAGATCCCTAACTGAGGAGATATAAATCTTGGATGATGGCATATTACAAACACTTCTAGTTTAATTGTAATCACGTGCAGAGTATCTGATCTTAAAAGACAAAATCCGCAGTCAATATTCTAAACTCAAAGTTTGCAATTCAAGTCAGGCAACGACAAAGATGATGCTTCACAACCACAGGAGACAGAGTACATGGATACAGATGATATGATGCTATACAGAGTGTGATTTCTACCAAGTATGGTTCAAGGTACTACAGCAAAGAAACTATTGTATGTAGTCAATATTATTAACTGAGATAATATACTTAACTAATAACATTCCATCTGTACATTCTCTGGGCCTTAGGCAAATAAAGCAGTAACTATATTCAATAATCCTATAATAATACATTCAAATGCATGCAACGTAAATTATTTTATTAGTTTATGACAGCATACTCTAGCTATGAAATAGGAAAATTGCTGTCAGAGAATATCATTAGCTCAAAGTGTCTGTGGTAAAAGAACATGGCTATGATTCTCAGAACCTGAATATCTCAGACAAGGACCCAACCATTATTTTGCATGCATAAAGCAATACAACCCTAGCTAAGGAAGATAATTTACATGTTCAGTTAATATTTTATCTGTGACCTGACACCATAGTTTTCAACTGTCCAGAGTTTAACAGATGTCCCAGATTTTGACAAATTTTTTAGATCACTGAGGGTTATATAGTCAGTCACTAATGCCAGAAAGTTTCATGCCTGTTATTGTTCAGAACATGAAAACCTGTTCTACTAACTCAAGTGAAGATTAGTATTTAAAACTGATCTAATGCTGCGGTGGTGCAGCGGTTAGCGCTGTCGCCTCACAGCAAGAGGCTCTCCGGTTCGATTCACGGCTGGAGTTGGAGTGCCTTCTGTGTGGAGACTGCATGTCCTCCCCACGGTCGAATTCACTTTAAAAGACATGCAGGTAGGTGCGAACGTGTGTGGGTGTGCCTTCCTTGAAGGTTGGGCACTGGGCTGGCAACTCAACACCGTAAAAATTCACTGCCAGTGATAAGCGGACCGGAGTTTCACTGTGGCGACCCCTAACCGGGAAAAGCCAAAAGACCTTTTATTAGTATTTAAGATCATTCTTGACTTTGTCCTGTTAGTATTTCTAGCTTTGTCCAGAATTTTTGATAAAAGAATTTGAGAAGAATGCCAGAGATCTTGGTAAATATTGCAAATGGCTAATTTTATTCATTAGGTAATTAGATGTGTCCTAGAAAAGAAGAATATTCAGCCAAAAATTGAATAGGGACACAAAGTCATCTTCAGGTCTAGGCATGTGATGAATATAGTGAGGCTATATTCAGGAGTCAGAAAATAAGACATTTAGCATTACAACCAGCCTGCTATTGTCTGAATTTATAGACTTCAGAAGGCTTAACAAGGAGCCCATGTTCTGAAATTACAAAAGCCGGAGTTTTGAGCTGATTCCTCATCTAAAGAGCAGGAAAGTAAGGGTTTTCCGTTGGACTTATTGCTGCCTATTAGATTATACAGATCAAGCAGTAGTTTGGATTCAGGCTTGCTATTTGGTTTAAAAAAATAAATAAAACATCCTGCTATGTTTATACAGTTACCTGTCTTATTGTTTTGCTAAAGTGTTTCTGGCATCTGATGTAGTGTTTTTTTTTTTTTTTGCTGCTTTTCCTCAATTTTGCTGCAGGTGTATATATTTTCCAGCTAGTTTATGGTAAGTGTTAGCTTCTAAGAATAATTGTAGGTGTTTTTTGTCAGGGAATTAAACTGCTAATGAGTTCTGGAAATAAGAATTTCTGGCTGAATTTCTTCCCAGTTTTCTGTTGGTTCTTTTGTTGTCTCTTCTTGGATTAATACAGCCAAACACTGCTCCTCACAACACCCGGCAATGCTGTTCAAGATGGACGCAGCCTCTTCCAGTGCGAAATTCTCTATATAATTTTTCTATAAATGAACCTAGTTATTTTCACATCCATTCAGATACTGTAGCTGCATTTACACACAGCTGACCAAATTAGATCCATACCCGACACTATATTCGATAACTTAGAGCATTTTTAGGCAGAGTTCAGCTAATGGATCTTCTCACCTAACAAAAGAAACATATCAAGCAACAGACCACATTGAGGAGTCACTGCTTAATGTCAGGAGTCCAAATAATGAAGTGCTTAATCTTGAGGCCTTACTGCTTTTCAGCACATACATGTGTGTTTTTACAGAAACTTGGTTTAAAAATACAGAAAGTACTCCCTGCATACCTGAGTTTTACAACTGTCATGCCTTTTGGCCTGCTGTTAATTGCAGTGAAGTATTCATATTTGTTAAACACCATATCTCTTCTAGGGAAATCTTAGAAACACCGAGACTAAAATGATCTATATGCAAATCAAATTATCAGATCATAGCATGTTACAGGACCCACCTCTATTTTTTCTTTCAGCTTTTTCCACGGTTAGGGGTCTCCACAGTGGATCACCTGTCCGCTCATGACTGGCAGTAAAGGTTTACAGTGTCAAGTTGCCAGCCCAGTGCCCAACCTTCCACAGAAGGTATACACATACACACTCATGCCTAGGCCAATTTAGAGTGTCCAATCCACCTACAGCATGTATTTGGGATGTGGGAGGAAACTGGAGCACCCGGAGGAAACACGTGACCACAGGGAGGGCATGCAGACTCCACACAGAAGGCACCCCAGCCCTGGATTGAACCGGAGAACCTCTTGCTGTGAGGCGGCAATGCTAACCGATCCACCATCGTGGCAGCCCACAAAATCCACCTCTATGCTCACAGAAAACCATGTTAGGTTCCTAAATACAGTGGACAAATTTGAAATGAATAGGAACCCCATCATCCTAGGAGACGTTAATTACCTGATAATAAACAGAGATACCTATACCTCAGCTGTGGGTTACTCCCAATATTTCCTTGATTTCTTAAATAAAAACTCCCCAGACCATCATATCTCTTCTAGATAGATCTCAGATACCCCAAGACTAAAATGATCGATATTCAAGTCAAACTATCAGATCATAGCATGTTACAGGACCCACCTCAAAAACAGCACCAGGAAAACGAAGATGTCCTATAAACTTAGATTAGCATCAGAAGTTAAAGATAATTATAGATCTGTCATTAGCTACATTAAGAAACTAAGGAACACCACCAAGTATTGCTCTGAATGTAACCAGTAAAATAGCCAACATCCATAGCAAAAAAATTCAGTGCAAATTTCACCGCAGAAACAACTATACAAAACCCACATTTACCAAAGAATGTAAAACCTCCCCGTCAAAAATAATGAACACCTGCTAGCGTACTCTCCAAAACAAAAAATATATCACCCATGCGACCTGATAATATAGTAGGTACCCTAATAAACAGTACAAAACAACCCCTAGTGCAGGGGTTCTGAAAGTGTGCGCCGTGGCCCTGGAGAGCCACGGCTTCCTCACAGAGGTGCTGGGAACTAATAAGCTTAGCTGCAAAATAAACCACGAACACTGTAGCTTTTTAACAGAACTGGCATCAAGTATAGCAGCAGTCCCAAAGTACTGGGCCATGGATCACTTGGAACCGTGCCGTCAGGTAAGTGAATGCCTGTATGAGAGTGTGTGCGTCTGTGTGTGTGTGAGTGAGTGAATGCATGCATGAAAGCAAAAGAGTCCTTGTGTGTGAGAGAGAGAGATTGGGAGAGTGAGAGCGATGTGTGAGTGAATGGAGGAATGAATGAAGAAGTGGCTGTGTGTGTGTGTGTGTGTGTGTGTGTGTGTGAGAGAGAGAGAATCGGGAGAGTGAGAGCAATGTGTGAATGAATGCAGGAATGAATGAAGAAGTGGCTGTGTGTGTGTGTCATGGAGGGAGAGAGTGAAGAGTGAGATGCCAGTCTGGACCACACCACTGGATACATACCTCTCACCCTTGTAGATCAAAAAATCTGGACAAAGCCAAAAATAGTGGGGTACAAAGGCACACAATAGGGACACAAGTACTGCTCGCACAAACTTAGAAAGTTGATAGAAATGCAGGTTTTGCATTAGCATGAATTTTCTGAAGGGCATGAAGTATGAAACAACTGTCATTTTCTGACTTCAGCCTCAATGATCAGCCAGTGATTTGCCAGAAAATAATTTTATGAGAAAAAGACCAAAAATCTGGACATTCTAAAAAAATCTATACAGTTTAGAGGTATGCTGGACAGAGCCAAACAATAGGGACAGATTTTAAATATTGCTCTTATAAACTTAAAGTTAATAAGGTTGCCATTAGGTTTGCTTACCTCTCAACCATAGTAGATCAGTGTTATGCTGTTAAGCAGAATGCACACTTTTCTTTGGTAATTGTCTTTTTATTGTACTTTTGTGCTTTTCTCCCCAGGTCTTCTAGTCCAGTCGGGCAGCCTCGTTAAACAAATGTCAAATAAATAAATGAAATATGCACTTTATGTGTGCAGCAGGGGGGGGGGGGCTGCCTTGGAAAAACCTGGATTCAACAAGGGAGCCGAGAATTGAAAAAGTTTGGGAACCAGTACCCTAGTGGACCAAATCCTACAGGTATTCAACTTGAGACAATCCACTGGTTTTGTCCTTTACAAATGTTGCACAGCTGTTGCGATGTCACTTTTCAAAAGTGGACTCACCACTAATCCAGAAACTACAGACATATTAGCCTGACTAATCTCATCTGCAAAGCCATGAAACATATCATAACTGATCTACTTGACTGTATCATAAATCTTGAGGGACTTGACCCCCAGCAGTTTAATTTTATTAAGGGTAGAGCCTGTCTATTGAATCTGGTCAACTTCTTTGACAGGGTGCCTCAAGCAATGGACAGGGGACATGCTCTGAATATAACTGACCTTGGCCTAGCTAATGCTTTTGACACCATATCACATGCTAACATAATATGCAAGCTGAATGAGCTGCAAATTGACCAGTGTATAGTTAGATAGCAAACTAGTTGAGGGATAGATCCCATGTAGTGAGGGTGGCAACTGCATCCCCAGCAGGAATGAAAGGGACCAGTGGTGTTCCTCATGGCTCTGTGCTGGGACTGTGACTATTTGACATATACTATGCAGATTTCCAAATTACAAATGGGGGTTCCATAGCTGACCATGTTTAAGAATGACTGCAGACTTTGCCTCATCCTCAAGTCCTCCAATGATACACAAACGCTCCAACTGGAACTCACATATATCAACAAATGGCATTCAAAAATGGGTTACAATCACCTCTCAACCTCTTAGTGCAATAAATCTGGACATAGCCTGACAAAATTTGGGACAGATTTTAAATATTGCTCTTATAAACTTAGAAAGCTGCTAGACTAACAGGGTTTGTGCTAACATGCATTTTCTGAAGGATGTGAAGTCTGAAACTCAAATGTATGTCATTGTTTAGTGACTTTAATCCCCAAATAATCCCAGTGATTTGCCAGAAAACCACAACTTTTATTAGGAATAGACCAAAATACGAGACAAAAATCTGGGCAGTTAAGTGGTATGGTTTCAATAAATAATAAAAAGTGCAAAATCGTCACATTTGGCAAACAATCCCATCATCCATATTATACTATAGATAACACTCCACTTCAAAATGAAAGTGTGGACAGAGATTTGGAACAGGGTCGATAATTCCTTTGCCTTTGACTATTTTGTTGCAACAGTAGTTAGGATGTCTTTTTACCTGGCTCAGTTGATTGCTAAAGGTATTTCAGTGTTGATCCAAGAAAGTTCTTACCCCTCTACATTCTGCACTGATCCGACCTACTAGTTAATACAATACCCCTTTTGAGATGCATCTTACTAGACAAATCAAGGAAATAGAAAGACTCCAGAGGTTCCTAACTAAGACCCACACATGCAAACACACAGAAAAGAGCTACCAGGAGAGGCTGGAACCACACTCCCTTTAAATAGTGACCTGCAGACTCCTTAGGTGTGACCTCTGCCTAGACTCTCAGATCATTAAGGGTCCAGTATTCTATGATCTCTTATATCTGTACAAATTAAACCGTATCAATAACTCTAAAACTAAGTATTAACTTTCAGCAAATAAAAGCAAAACATGGCAGAGACAGATTGTTTCAGAGAATGGGTAAACTTTGCATGATCCAACTTCAACTCCAGATTAAGCAAAGCAACACATTTATTACCTTCATAAAGAAGTTAAACGACTGGATGGGTGTCCACAAATACATGTCTGGCATGACTGCTCTGTGGCTCCTTGATAAAGAAGGTGAGGTCTTAGGGTGGGTACTGGTAAAGTGTAAATGGCCACTGGGTCAGACATAAGATTATTGGCAGAGATCTGACCAACAGTACTTCCTGCTCAGATAAGCTGTAGATTGCTAAAAGAGGAGCACTGTATTAAATTTTGCCACAGGCAATTAGAATGATGCTAACAGAGTGAATGTAAATTTTACTGAAATACCTGCCCCAATAATACACGATAATGTCAATGATACTGAAAAAGAATGGCATTGCTTGCTGTGACTGAGTTTTTCTATTCACTCTTGGTTATCTTAATTTATTTATATTTAATCTGTAATCAGGGTATAGCAGTGATCCCATGGGACTTTTTAGTCTCAGCCCGGGGGTAAACACTAGATAAATGACATTTTATACAGAGAGAATGATAAAATGCAAATTAAGACTGTATTATATACAACGTGAATGCCAGAGTGGGCTTGAGGGTATAAAGAAATAAACACATGACATATATAAAGTGACTGAGAAAAACAGTACATAAATTTATTAAATACTGAGTGGATATCAGAGTTAGCACACTAAATGATTCACAATGAAGATAATCAGAGCAAGGTATGTAGGGGGAAGTAGGGAAGGTAGAGGTTAAGTTACATAGCCAGAGAGAGAGAGCAACAGAACAGTTGCATTTCCTCAAGTCTTGTAATGTGGTTTTAGTTCTATTTGGAAAATAGGATAAGAGGAATGTTCTTTAAGAACTGAGAGATTTCCTTACATTAGGAACAAGGATTGCGTAAGCAAAGTTTGTGCACTGAATCCTAAATTGGAGGGTTTGAAGGTGAACGGTGATTAAGACCAAGGTTGTACATTGGTGTATACCTTGAGAAGGCTTCATTTAATTACATATGAATCCAGATGAGGTGTTGGCAGACATCTGCAGTATAAGGAACAAACCAGTCTAATTCAGTATCATTATTTATAATAAATCAAAAATTTGTTTTTAGTTACAATATTATGTGGAAACTGAAGACTTTATTATATATAGTCTAGACCAACATAGTTGCTTACCTAACTCCACTAGACCACTTGCACCCAGCATCAAGGGGCAGATATTTCATATTAAAAGCCATCATCCTCCTTTTTCCCCATTTGTACATGGGGTAAGGTGTCATGTTAACAGCTGACACTTCTCTATATTCTGGAATGCTCTCTACCTCACAAGACATCTGCAACAGCTGGAAAGGTCACAGAAATACCTCACTAAAAGAATCACAGGTCTAAAGCAGATGCCCTATGCTGACAGTCTAAAAAAACTCCAGCTATACTCTGTGGCATATCGTC
This sequence comes from Protopterus annectens, assembly GCF_019279795.1. Taxonomy (NCBI): domain Eukaryota; kingdom Metazoa; phylum Chordata; order Ceratodontiformes; family Protopteridae; genus Protopterus; species Protopterus annectens. Next base: position 268,976,130 of record NC_056726.1, on the reverse strand, counting down.
TACTCAGAGGCGATCTCTGCTTAACATACAAGGCCATGTCAAACCTTGAGTTGTTGGACATGCTCCACTTAAAGAAATCCCAATACCTCAGAGCCACACGCACCAGGGATCTAAACCTTGTCATCACAATAAACAAAACATGATGGAGGGATAGGTTCCTGACCCAGAGACTCCCCAGACTCTGGAATAGACTTACCCATACACGTCAAGCAGAGCGCCTCCTTGGCCCTTTTCAAAAGGAACCTTGACAATTGGATGGAAGATGTGAAATTCACCCCAGGGATCACGTCAGTTGCCCTGCTAGACAGGGGTCCAGGGAAGTAAATATTGTGGGAAGAAATATCCAGGGAATTGTTATGGCTAGGCTTGTATAGGCCCAAGGGCCGATAGTGTAGTACCAACCTAGGAACCTTCTTTAACAATCACAGTTGCAGATCTCATTATCTTCTCTCATGCAGTCTCTCTGATAGTTTCATCTGCTCTTGCCTTCTTTTTGCCCTTCTCAAATCTTCTTTACTTGCACATGAATTTGAGCCACTAGAATCGACTGCTCTTGAACTTCTCTGTAATTGGGGCTACTTTGGCTTCTACTTGAATGCCCACATTTCTTCAGCTGTCTCCTAATGTGTACTCTGCTTCCCATCTCAGGAACTGCATCACCAATCTGCATCTCTGGCTTCCTCAGCTGCTGTGCCTTCAATGCCTAAGTCTGTGCCAAACAGAAGTGATGGTCAATTCACTGTTTTTTACACCTTACTTATGAACTTCTTTGGTGGTGGTCTTTTCTGTGACAGTACCCTTGATACTTTCTGACAATTGGACACATCACCACTGATTCTGGCTTTGACCTCATAACTCAGATTTCTCTTCTCCTGGACCAAAGCTGCCAGATATTTGAAGCTGTTAAACTTTTCCACTGTTTTCTCTTCTACCTCAGTTTTAAGCTTCTTCTGATTCCTCTATTTCCTACCATGACCACAGTCTTTTCTGTTCTAATTTATCCCATGTGTGTTCACATTTGCATTCTGGTCCCACATCATCTGCTCAAGTTCTTGTTCAAGGTCCACTTGTAATGCATCATCACTTGCATACAGTATTTTTTGTTGATCTGTTAACTCTGACCCCCTTGCTATATGCAGTCCTTCTATAGTATAAACAGTAGTGGGTTCATAGCTGAACCCTGGTGCATCCCCAGTTGCACTGTAAACCTTTCTGTGGGTATGAACACTGTTCCTACTTGAGTCCTACTATATAGCCAATATTTCTTTGACATTGAGCCATCACAGTCCTGCCCAAAATAGCTTTCTTGGGACCCTGTCATATTTTTTCTGTACGTCAAGGAATGCCCGCTCAGAGTCTTCTCACCTTCAAGTTTCTTCTCCAATATCTGTCTCACAGCAAACATTACATCAGTTTTACTGCATCCTGATCTGAATACAAACTTTTCATCCTCTGCATTATGTTGTACCATTCTATGTATTGATTTATCAGTCACCCCCTCTACACTTTTGCACAATTAGATAATTATTTTGTTCTGCTCTATGTATTTAGTCACCCCCTGCGTTTTTGTACAATTAGACAAGACGTTGATACCTCTAAGCTGTCCACATTTATGAATACTTCCTTTGTTCTTGTACATCAAGACTACAATGCATATGCTCCAGTCATCTGTGATGTGCATCTTTCTCTCTCTCTCTCTCTCTCCATACTGCAATGAGTACCTACAGAAACCATTTCTTCCACTAAAGCTCTCAGCATCCTGATCATATATGCAGTAACTTCGTCTGAACTGGCCACTTCCCCTGACTTCATCTCCCATAGTGCACTTTGTACTTTTTATAGGGGGAGTTCTACCTACTTCCTGTTTCACCGTACTTTGTAGATGTGGCAGTCCAGCTTTAGAAGCTTATTGAAATATTCCTTCCATCTGCCCTTGATGTCAACTGAATTGGTGAGAAAATCATTGCGGACATCCATTATTGGATAATATCACACACAGGCTAGGCCATTCTCACTCAGATTAGCTTTTGATAAAACAGCTTTCCACAAGATTGTGGTGTGTTTCCACAAGATTTCCCTAGCTATATCGAATTGCTTGCTAAACCGAACTATAAATGTGCCAAAATATGGAAATTAAAGTAAAATTATTTGTCTGAAGAATAGTAATGCAGTTGCTGTCATAACAGTTGTTAGCATTTTCCATTTATTCATAATAATTAGTGGCATTCATTCTTTCATTCATTTATTAACAGCTTTTTAACTTCGTGAGTGAGCTGGTATAAGATCTTTTTTAGCCGTTACTTGGGTCATATGGTTTAAAAGTGCATAGAAAATTACAGTGATGAGGGATGGACAACAATTACAAAAAAATGGAAAGAAATAAAAATTAAAACATAAAAAAAGGTAGAATCAAGAAATAAAAAAAAACACCAGTGAGCACCAATTTTCTAAAAAATATTTATGTTATATAAGGAGATTCACATTTATTATATGCCTAGACCAGGTCAGTTATATAATGGATTAAAACACAAGAATCAGTTTATATCCAAATGTCTGTAAACCAGGGAGTTTAAAAGACAGAGGCGTGACTAATTATCCCGTCTCGCTGAAGTAAATGGATATTAACTGATGAGTTTCATCTTGGCATATGGTACACTAATTTAATTTGTTGCGATTCACACAGAGCAAATAAGTATTCGCATTATATATATATATATATATATATATATATATATATATATATATATATATATACACACACATTGCAGATATACTTTTGTCATGTTTTGATAATTGAAGATGCAAGAAAATCTAAAACTTGGGGAGGAATGTGATATAGGATCATAGGAGGTTACTAGGCTAATGGCCCCAGGGCTCTTATAAGCCTATCCAAGTTCAACCATGTTTCCAAGGGTGCCTGGTTTAAATTAGCACCTATTGACCCTGTCCAAGAGAGACTCAGGTGGAACCCCTGGGGTGAATTACTGGTTATCCATTCTATCATCCAACTGGGCTTAAATAGGGGCAATGAGGAGCTTTGTTTAACATGAATAGAAAGCTTGTTCCAAAGGTGGAGCAACCTTTGTGAGACCAATCTGTCTCCCCAGCAAGTTCTGTTGATGTCACATACCAGGTTAAGGTCCTTTTTGAGTAAGTGACCCATGTGCCATTTGACTTGTGAATGTGCAGCATTTCCATTAAAGCTGGGTCAGAGATTGCTCTATAGGCAAAGCACAAGTCACCTTTGAACAGTCTATAGGACATGCAGTAAAGTGACAATGATTTCAGTCTGTTTGCATAAGACAGATCTTAAACACCCTGAATTTTCTTTGTAAGGAACCTTTGCCGTCTCTCCAATTGCTGCAGGTGTTTGGGAGTGTTGTACTATATTATTGGCCTGATGAGGGAAGAGTACAGGTGGCTTATAAACCCTTTTTCTAGAGGCAATTCCCTCACTTATGAGATGAACAATATAAATGCTCTTCTTACCACTGTGGGGACATGGTGATTGAGGTTATGGTTGCTGTCTACCTGTGTTCCCAGATCTCTCACCAATGACTGTGTGCTTAGGGTATTGCTATTGATATGGTAGTATGCAGAAGTATTAACTTTGCCAAAGGGGCTGATAAATTTAATGCAAAAGAATGCATTAAGACCATGCCTTTGGTACCAGTCATTAGTCTGCATAAGACTTTCTTGCAGGACGTTGACATCACTAGGGGTTTCAATGACTGATCTCAGTTTGCAGTCATCAGCAAACTGTCATCCACAGTCTTAAAGTTTTAGCCTGTACTTCAGAGAAGTAGATTGTGAACAGTAGGGGTCCCAGAATCGATCCCTGTGGAATACCACTGGTTACGGGTCTGCTGGAGGAAGTGGAGTTGACTATTTTGACCGTATGAGTTCTATCAGTGAGCCAGTTTACAACCCGCCTGACAATATATGGGTTAATACCCAGCTGGTTGAGTTATCAATGATGCCTGAGTGGGGGATTGTGTCAAAGGCATTGGCTAAGTCGAGGCAGGCCATATGCACAGATCATCCCTCAGCTAGGGCTTTGGTGACTGTCTCAAAGAAGTCCACCAAGTTGAACAAGCATGGTCTCCCCTTGACAAAGCCAAACTGGGATGGTTGAGCATTTGGAGATTTCCTACATCTTTGCTAATAAGGTCCATGATGATTCATTCTATGGCCTTGCAGATAAGGCTGGTCAGGCTAATGGGCTTATAGTTCCCAGGGTCCATGGATGCATCCCCTTTGTGCAAAGGGAATGATGGTAGCAGTTTTCCATTCTGCTGTGACAAAGTCAGTGCTTGGACTGTGACTAAAAAGTATCAAGTATCCTGAATGGTGATGTTAATTCCTGTTTTTAACCCTTATAGAACACAGCTGGGAATGTTGTCTGGTCCCATAGAGGCTTGCGTTTTTGACCTTGGAGAGGGCATTTAAGACCTGCTCCTCTGAGATACTAGACGGGGGGGACAGGTGTTAGGGGATGCTTTTGGGTATATGTGAGGGGACAGCAGAGTGACATTTTCTCTGAACCTGTCATCCATCAGGTTTGCTATAGCCACAGGTTTTATATCTGTAGTTCCATTAACTAGGAGTTCAGCACAATGCTGGGCCTTACCTTTGAGGTTACAGATGTAACTAAAGAATGCCTTGTGGTTATCCTTAGTTAGGAAAGCTAATTTGGATTTGTAGTTGACTTTGGAGGACTTCATTAGGAGTCTCATTTGCTTGTTTAAGTTGATAAGGGAGTGTTTCAGTTTTGAGACCATTCCTTTCTACTCTTAGACTATACAACAGAAGAAAAATTGTTATTAATGGCAGTTGTCTACCAGGCAGGTTTGTTTTTCCTTGAAGATCTTGTTTTGGTTCTATCAGGTATGGCAGAGTTAATACAATTGCACAAATGCTTGTATAAAGCATTAGTTTATAACTCAGCATAGGTGTCTGTTCAATCTGTGGGTGGGAGGGGCTATGAAGTTATTTCTGCTGTCACATAAGAGGTTGTAATTGGCCGTGGAGAAGTCTTTTAGTCTAGTTGTTGCTAAGGGGGGGGGGGTGATTCTTGTGTTATAGGTACTTCTAGGGAGACTGATTTGTAGTCCGATCTCACCAGGGATGGCCACACACTGGGGGTGGTGCAGCGGTCCCCCATATTGGTGAGCACCAGGCCCAGGACCTTTGAACCACATGTGGGTGTGTCAACCAGCTGGTCCAGGGCATTGGAGTTAACGAAGTCCAGGAACCTTTGGGAAAGTGAGTTAAAATACATATATAAGAAATCTGGAATTAGGAGGAGTGTACATATATCTTGGAACGGATGAAAGGGCATCAATACAGAATGAAAAAATGAGAACAAAACTCAGTAAGGAATATTTTAGACTAAAATTAATACTGAAAACTGCTTTGACATCTAGGAATAAAGTTCAAGCTATAATTCAAATTGCACTTCCTCTAACTTATAGCTTTGGGGGGACTGACAGGCCACAAAAAGAGCTAGATAAGCTTGTCAGGAAAACAACAAATTCTTTCATGCTCAAATGATATACAAGCACCAGTGTTTACCAAGATTATATGTATCCCGCAGTCTGAAAAAGACATGGGCCTCCTTGAAAATCAACTACGGACTTAGGTCAATGGTTATGAGATTGCATACATATTTATTGATATTGGATCCAAACATACTGAAAGTTCTAAAACATGAGCAAAATAAGTCTAAGATGACCTGCTTGCTAAGGTCAGCAGAAGCCTTTAGGGGAAAAAAAAAACAGGCATAGCAATTAAACCAAACATGGTTAAAAACAGGTGGCAAGAAAAAGTGCAAAACACAAAGAAAGAATACGGGCTCGGAAAAAAGAAAAGCAAAATGGAAAGATCATAATTCTAGCAATACGTATAGAGCTCTGCTGGAATAGCCGATGCTTGATCAAAAGATGTCATGTGAGTAACTTAGGGTGAACTTAAACCAAAAGGTTAATGTCAGAACAAGATGGTGGATTATGTACTAGATGGTTCATAAAATCTATAGAAACGGCAGGAGATGCAGACAAATGAAAGATCTTCTGTACAGAATTAGAAACAGTTATGATTTGTTGCAGGGTACCATACACTTGGCTGAGGGTTTGTATACTGAAAGACAGCGAAGTGGCAAAGGCTCATATTGAGATGACTTTGGAAGAAATACAACACAGAGACAGCTGAGAAACATGAACTCCCAGAGGATTGTTGAAAATGAATAAGTAATGATTACATGGCACCATCACATACTAACAGATAGGAAGGTAGAAGCAAACACCATTTATTGTAGCTCAAGAGAAATAGACAGATACAGTTTTGATTAATGAAATTGTTATACCCAGTGACTAGAATGTCTTATGAACTGAACATAAATTTGTAAAATATCAGGACTTGCAAACAGAAACTAGAGCAATGTGAAATAAGGGGACAGATAGTTCCAGATGTAGTAGGGGCTAATACAAAAAAATCTTCAAACATATCTAAATATGTTACCAGTAAACGTAGCCCCTTATGAACTTTAAAATTAGGCAATTTTGGGTACATGTGGGTACAGAGAAGAGCAATTGTATAAAATGTCAAAGACTGAAGCAAAACTGAATTAATGAACTTTAATTATGCCCTCTCTTAGATAAAGGGTCCATTCCAGTTAAGGTATGTAAAAAGCTAAGCATGTTGCCTTTAACAGCACAGATGCTGGATTTTGCATTTGTTTTGTTTGCATACACATTATGTGCATCATACAGGTACTGCTTTTGTGCTTATCTGTTATTTACCTATGCCTTTGTACACAAGCTGCACCACCAATTCTGCTTATCCCATAAACAAGTAACCAAGCAAACCTCTTGATATTAAGTTATCTGTAGTGTTTTACTAGGAAAGTTTTCAGCAATGACAGGCAGGGCATTCCTAATTCCTTCTTTTAGAATGCAGCTGTCTTATTTATTGTTGTATATTACAAGCACTAGAATTTTGTTGTACTACTATTGTCTACTGTTTTCAGACTTTGTACATCATTATCTTTAAATATTATATATGGTGTCCCTCTAAATTTTGTTGCCTTTGCCAGAAAATAGCTTCAATGGGTCCTTTTGAATCAGTCCATAACCCCGTTTAGTAAGCATAGTAATTATACTGTTCTTTTTCCAAATGTTATTCTTGCCTCCCAGGTCAAAAGGTACGTTTTTTTCATAACAGAAGACAAATTAGGAAAGCTAGTTTGCCTTATGTTTTTACGTTTTAGTGACATGAGTAGAGAATGAGGAACTGAATTCAAGCCAGACTCTTGAGATATATAAAAAAAATCCCATTTGTCCATCTTTAAGGCAACACCATACTCCAAGTTGATTACACTTGTTTGAGACCTTGACAACAAAAATTTGTCCTACTGAAAGTTGATTTCTTCTGTTTGAGGACTAGTTACAAAACGTAATGAGGTCTTGCCTTAAATTTTCAGTGACCTGGGAATAAGTGTGACTCAAAACAGTAACAAGGAAGAGGTTGTCAACTCGGCCACCAATACACATGCATATAGTACCACTACTCACACACAGTACACTACGCATCAAACAAAAAACTCTACATGCACAGAGGTTCTTTCGAAAAACTTACCGAAACAGCAGAGACCTTCAAGACACAAGACTACCACAACGAACACTCCACACAGTACCCATGACAAATAGCAACACCAGTGTCTCACTCACCAAGCCCATACGGCATAACACTCAAAAAATATTTTTTCTCGTCATTGGAGACTCAATAGTGAGATGCACCCATACCCCACTCACCAAGCAGGAAAAGGAAAAAGTCACAGTAAGCTGCCTATTTGGTGCCAAGATGCGTCAGATAACACATTCACTTAGGTATCTCAGCAACAAGTAACAATATGACTCTGCCATAGTTCATGTTGGTGTGAACTACCTGAGATGTACCTCATTGGACTATATGACAAGAGACATGAATTAGCTCTTGAGTACATGCCCCAGGCAGGTATGTCCCTAGCCTTGAGCAGCATAGTACTGTCACCTAGAATTATGTCACAGTATAAACAAAAAATGATTGATTTCAATAATTGGCTCAGTTTTTGGTGTCATTCAAAGGGGATCCAGTTCCTGTCGGCCTGGGAAGCCATGGCTGGCAAACCTCACTGCTTTGCCAGAGACAGATTACACCAGGCACCTCTAGGCTGCTGGCAGAGGCTTTTGCCTTCCCCATAGTGCCTTTTTTGGGCAAGGTCTTGAAAACAACAATCAGAACAAAATAAGGGTCATGCTGCTAAATGCTAGAAACTTAAACCAAAAACTGCACTCCCTGGAAGCACTTCTATCACTAGAAGATGTAGATTCCTGTACAGTCACAGAAATCTGATTCAAGGCCTCCAAGAGTACCCTGGCCTTGCAAGGCTACAATGCCTTCCACACCTTTAGACCACAAAATGAATGTGTGAAAACGAAAGGAGGCAGTGTTTCTATCTTATATTACAGATAAATTCACCTCCCATCTAGTTAGACTGGACAACTCCATGGAGTAACTCCAAGTCCAGGTTACAGTGGTTAAGACCCCATTGAAGTCATAGCCAGATATAGATCCCCCAATGAAGCCTACTTAACCAAACTGGAGACAATCCAAGTTTTAACTAACAGTCTGGTTATGGGGGATTTCAATTATACTACCATCAACTGGAAACTTATGCTTGCCCCAACTTGCTAGTACAAAAGTTCATTGACTTTGTTAATTCAAATAGCCTGGAACAAATTGTTCATACCCTGTCCAGAGGGATAAGCATTCTAGATCTGGTCCTCACTAACATGTCAAACAGATGCACTGCCACAACTGTCAGACCGTCATTAGTTAAATCTGACCATAAAACAGGCACCATTGAGCTAGCACTAACACTTGAACTCACAAAGGGTGAAATCAGACTAAAAAACTTCAACAAGGCACCTCCTAGGTTAAGGTATAAATGCATTCCAAGCCCCATCCCAAGATGGAAGTGGTAACTACACTAAAGCCCTGTACAATCACTTGTATAAGTATACAAACTTGGCTGTACAAGAAAGAATCAAAGCTAGAGGGCCAAGTAAAAACAAGCTACCATGGTGGATTCCAGCATTGATAAACTTTTATAATAAATGTAAAAAGTTGCTGTCTAAGAAAACAAAGGCAAGGCCCCAACAATGGAAAATCACCCTCCTCAGCCTCAACAGGCAAATAAGAAAACTTGTTGAATCCTCTAATTGCTTCTTTCAGAGAAACTTAGCAAATACAGCCAAGGATAAGTATAAGGCTTTTTACAGCTACATACATAGCCTAAAAGGTAGGACCAAAGCATGTGCAGAACTAGTGACCAACGATATCACACACTGACCCCACAGAGATGGTAAACCTGCTAGCGGATAGGTTTGGCAAACATTTTACTCCCTTATCGCCTCCTAACATATCACAAACCTTCCCCCAGACTTCCCCTTCATCCTACATATCTGAAGAGCAGATCCTCAAAGCCTTGCCCAAGGCAAAAAATGTAGCATATGTGGGACCAAATGACGTCCCAGGCTGTCTTCTAAATAGGCTAATACATGAACTAGCATCACCATTAAGTACCCTTTCCAATCACAGCCTAATCACAGGCTTTGTTCCTGTGGAATGGAGAAAAGCAACAGATATTCCCCTCCACAAAGGTGGCAAACAACAGACCTGGGGAATTACAGACCCATAAGCTTGACCAGCCTGATCTGTAAAGCCATGGAACATATCATTATGGACCTCAAAGATAAAGACATCGGTGACCTCCAAATCCTGGATCATACCCAAATCAGGTTTGTCAAGGGCAGATCCTGTCTGTTACATCTGGTGGATTTCTTTGAAAATGTGACCAGGGCACACTGATGAGGGCAAATCTATGCACACATCATACCTCTACTTGGCACAGGCTTTCTACTCAATCCCACCTTCGAGCATTATTGATAAACTTAGCAAACTGAATGCAACCCCCTTCATTGTAAGATGGGTATCCACCTGGCTCACAAACCAGAAACACACTATCACACTGGGTGACACCACTTCACTCACCAGACCTGTTACCCATGGGGTGCCACAGGGGTCAGTGCTGGGCCCCCTACTGATTGGTATATACTTCTCAGACGTTCATGTCAAAACTAAGGGGTTGTGGCTGACCAAGTTTGCAGACTACTGCAAACTAGGTGCAATCACTGAATCCCCAAATAATGTTAGTATACTCCAGGAGGGTCTCACATAGACCAACGTCATGGTCTCAAACTGAATGCAAAGAAATGCATCATCATTCCCTTCAGCATAAACAATGTCCCTTCACACTATCAAATCAACAACAATACCCTAAGTACCCATGAAGTGCTAAGAGACCTACGATCACAAGTTGACTGCAAACTTAATTTTGACCATCATGTCTCTACTGTAGTAAGGAAGGCATTCCATGTAGCACACTTGATTAATAAAGGCATCACCTTGAGAGAAAAAAAGGTTATAACCCCTCTATACTCAGCACTAATCTGGCCCATAATTGAGAATAATGCCCTGTTTAGCATGTACCGTACAAAGTACCTGCAGCAACTGGAGAGACCCTCAGAGGTTTCTAACAAAGACGATCAAGGGGCTCCAGCATGTGCCCTACACAGACTGACTTAAGCCCCTGTCACTATACTCTATCACATAGATTTCTTAGGGGAGACTTATGCCTGGACAACAGAGCAAGCCAAGTCCCAGACCTAATGAACTTGCTGCATATCAGTAAATCAAATGGGACTAGAGTTACCCATACCAGGGACCTAAATATTCCCTACGGCTTTAATAGGACATACTGGAGGGAGAGATTTATCTCCCAGCAACTGCCGTGTCTTTGGAACAGGCTACCATTTCATGTGAAACAGAGAACCTCTATGACACTGTTCAACAGAAACCTGGACAAGTGAATAAAGCACCATAAATTCTTACCAGGTGTCGCTCCCCTACTTTGGACACAAAAGATGAGTCTTTGTGAGTTCTGTTTAGGCAGCTTCATTATATACAAACACATCAAGATAGAAGTTTGCTGACTTTAACTTAAGTAACTTGTATACAAACTAACTACTGCAATCATACATGTTCACTCTCTGGCTGCACTCAAAATGGCACCAGGAATAGCACATGCCCAGTATTTATATGTGCATGTTCAGTCCTTGTTATGCTCCTTGAAGACACAACACATACACACTGTGATCTACATCCTCCCTTTGAGAAATAGCTCATGCAACGTTATGAATCTATTTGGCATGCAGTGTGTATATATATATATATATATATATATATATATATATATATATATATATATATATATAAACACACACACACAGTTATGCCCATGATGCTGCATATTTCACACTGGGCCTGGATAGTCGACCATATTGTGAGACATAAAACTGCAAATTAGCTTTAGCAAATGGGGTTGTCTCGACAAAATGTTCAACCTTGGAAGTATCTGGAACATCTTCAGGAATGGAAGTGGAGATTGAAACACACTCTGGAATGGGAACAGTGCCTGGTTCACTCTGAGATCTAGAGTTTGTGTCACAGGTACAATGCTGTGATGAGGATTCTGTTACAGGAAGTAGATGCCTACAATTTCTCCTGTACTCCACACACACAGATTCTGCAAGGTAGGATCTTGGCTTGGCAGATATGCCTATAAATTGATCAACCTGGTCGAAATCTTTCATCGTTTATATTCTCACTATCTCTCGTTCCCTCAACGGACAAGGAAATGTGCTCGATTTATCATAACTGGACTTTTGGATAGAATGTTTCTTGGATAATTGAGCCTTGATGGTTTTGTTGTTCTTAGCTTTATGCCTCAGTAAACTGGAACTAATGGATATCATAGTTCTTGTTTGCCTGGAAAGAAGTCTTTGAGCAGTTGAGCCAAGAATATCATCACAGGTTATGTTTCTGAGATTAAGCAAATCCATAAAGACATCGGTATTGTCACACTTTGACCTTTTTAAGTAATTGTTTTGCACTCTGCACTGCATGTTCAGCTAGACAGTCTGACTGTGGATATTCAGGACTTAGCTGAAGTGGATCTCTTTGCAAAAGTGGTCTAGTAGTACTGCATACTGAACAAGTAGAAAGTACTTTATCAATGTCATTCAGCAATGAAGGCCAGAATACTAGTTTTCTTGCTTGCCTCTTAGTGGATGTGGAACCTAGGTGACTATGATGCAAAATCTGGATGTACTCATGTTGTAAGGAAGCAGGAACAACAATTTTAGGACCTTTGAAAATAATGTCATCTTCCATCAACATTTCATCTCCGTAAGGAAAATAGGTTTGCACATTGGGTGGTACACTAGATTACGTTTATGGCCATCCAACATTAATGTAGTGATTGAGCTTTTGTAAAATTGGATCAGTCTTTGTGTGATCTGTCAACTCATCAAGCCTAGTGGTAGAAAAAGTATGCACTGCCATCATGTCAAACCCAAAATTCTCTGTGCTAAGCTGTTCCGTTGTATTTCTGGGTGATCTGGATAAGGTATCAGCCAGATAGAGCAGTTTGCCTTTTGTGTAGACCATTTTGAAGTTGTACTTTTGCAATTTGAGCATCATTCTTTATAATCTCACTGGAGGTGAATGCATAAGCTTCTTTAGAACAGTAACTAGAGGTTAATGGTCAGTCTCAATCTGAATAGCTTGATCATAAATACAATCATGAAACTTGAAACATGCAAATACTATTGCCAAAAGTTCTCTTTCAATTTGAAAATAGTGCATCTCAGTTTGGGTAAGTGTTCTAGATGCATAGGCTACTGGTCTGCCCTCTTGAAGAATAACTGCACCAAGACCAAATTTTGAAGCATCACAGGAAAAGTTACTGGTTTGTTCACACGACAGTATCTTAATGTAGGTGGGGTGGCAATTTTCTGCTTGAGGTCTTCAAATGCCTTCTGGTGTTGTTCTAACCATGACCATACAAAGTGCTGTCATCTCACTAAAGTCTGGTATAAACTTGCCTAAATAGTTGGGTATGCATAAGAAACGTTGTAGAGCTTGAATAGTCTGGTGCTGACATCTCAAGAATAGCTGCTTGGTTGGTGGGGTCCGGTCTCAAGCCTGTACTGGTAAGCAAATGACCTGCATATGTAACTTCTGGCAGTCTGAATTTGCACTTCAGAGGGCTGAGCATCAAGTTTACTTCCCGTGTTCTGTCATGCTCTGCTTCACCATTGCCTCCAGCCAATAAATCATCTACACTTATGGCACAAGGATAACCCGAAAAAATTTGCTCCATTGCACATTGGAAGACTCACCTGCAGAATTTATTCCAAATGGCATCCTTAGGAATTTGTATCTGCCAAATGGAGTACCAATAGTGGTTAGTAAAGAGGATTTGCGATCAAGCATCATTTGCCAAAAGGAACTTTTTGCATCTATGACAGAAAAAACAGTGGCATTCGGTATTAGGGCTGCAACCTCCAACTGTGCACATTAGATGATGTGGTCACTTTCAGTACCTTGTTTTAATCTCTTTGGTCAATGCATATTCGGATTTCATGTGAGCCTTTTTTATGAGCTGCTACCATAGATGTCACCCATTCAGTTGGTTCTGTAACTGGACAAATTACATCTTGTTGCACCATTTTATCCAACTGAGCCTTAACTTTATCCTGCATAGCTATCGGAACTCTTCTTGCAGGTCTGACTAGTGGACTTATCTCTGGGTCTAACTTTATAGAATACACAACTGGAAGTTTGCCCAACTTGTCATAGAAAACATCAGCATACTTTGAGAAAATGGCTTCAGAAAAATTGGAACTAGGATATGCACTTATGTGATGAACTTCTTTGGTAAAAGGAAATATTCATTTTCAAACTGTCTTTGAAACCCAATAATGACTGTACTGGTCTTCAGACTACATAGAACAACAAGTTGTAACAGTTCTTGGCCAAATAACATGAAAGCATCACTGAGCCTTCGGTTTGAATTTCTTCACCTCCATAAGCAACAAATCTCACACTACTGGCCACATTGAGTTGTTCATTAGTTCTCACTTTAGCAAATGTGTCTGCTGATATAGCATTACACTTTGAACCAGTGTCTACCTTAAGCTCTGTGGATTTACCATTGATATGGCCTGTACAAAACACTACTTTTTGCCAATAAATTCACTGCATCAACTCTCAATTACCGATACACCATCTACATAGAAAGTTGACTGCTGCATCTCCACTTGATCAACCTGCTTTTTTTGTGTGAACTTTCTTTACAACTGCATGAGCTACACTTGATTTACAAAATTTTTGCAAATGGTTCAATTTTTGCACTTGTGACATTGCTGACCAAATGCCAAGCATTTCTCTCTTTTAGACTCCTGATTTGCACCACAGTTGTGACAATTAACAATAAAGCTAGACTTGGGTTTGGATGATTCATGCATATACTGTACTGAGGAACATGCTCCTTTAACTGAACTGGTCTTAGAACTTGCTGGAAAGCCAAGTGGTTTCCCTGGTGAACCATCGGGGGTTGTAGCTGCCATGTGCTTAGTAGGCCTATTTCTGTTTGCCACGTGTTGCATGCTATCTACATTTGCTCTGGAGCTTGCTGAAACCATGCTCTTCTCACTTGCAAGAATAGTTGTGTTTTTCTGTCACTTCATGGATCTGACAGATCTCAATGGCTTTACTCAATGTTAAATCACTGTCACAAAGCAAAATCTTTCTCACAACAGCTCTATTAATACCACATACAAGCCTGTCCTTTATTAACTCATCTTTTAGGTCATCAAACTGACACACATTTTGGCCTTGTTTCTCAGATCAGCTATATAAGCTGCAAAAGTTTCCCCTGGTTTTTGATCTGTAATGTAAAACAGATGCCTCTCTAGTGTAATATTTGTCTGGGAGTTACATATTTCTCTGAACTTGTGCTTCAGACACTCTGGGCCTTCCCTTAATTCAGTCTGTATAACAATATGATGGTTTTCACCTTCTCTCTCAAATACTGCCGGTGCATACACAAATGAATGCTCTCTTTTTATGGCCACATACACATATGCCAGAAATGTATGCCAATACTTGTAATTTTGCCCAGTAGCACAATAAGCCTCTGGGTAACTGAACTTTTCGAAACAAGTCTCTTGGGTATTGTAATACCCTTGAAACCACTGTACTGCAAGAAATTACCTCTTACCAGTGTAAGAAACATATAAAACAACTGCATGATGTAAATGAACTGGGCAAGAAAAGCTCAGAGTCAATAACCTTTCCAAGTAATGGCACTTTGCGAATAAACTGTATGCAGCACATTGAAATTTCTCCAAAATGGCGGTACCTTTCTAGGTAATTCTCTGCAGTGCAAGAAACACTCTGAAATGGTGGCACTTTGCAAATAGACAAACCCAGCACAAGAAATGGCTATACTTTGACTGCACTTTACAAAATAGTTGCACTTTGTATACAAATAAAGTATTCGGAATACATGCACAGTAATAAGCACACACTGCAAGCACTTTTACACACTTTGAGATACTTCAAATAACTTCAGTTATGCCCTTGATGCAATAAAAAGCTGTAGTTATGACAAAACATAGCACTTTGCCAAAAAACATGCAGCCACCTTGCTTTATGTTTAATGTGCCCTTTTTGCCCTTATTATGTTCGTTTTGCTCGTTTAATCTCGTTTCATGCCCATTGTACTTTTTTTGTGCTTGTTTTACTCTAATCATGCCCATTTTGACTTTAACATACTCGTTTTGCCTTTAAACTGCTCATTTTACTTTTCTATTAATCGTTTCATCAAACACCTTTACTTTAAACATTTCCCTTAGTTAATAAACCTTTTGTGCCTCCCGCTGGTTTAATAATGCTCTTTGTGCCCTTGTAATGCCCCATTTTGTCCTTTTTATGAAATAAGTAGTTTGTGTGTATTCTCATTACCTTTGCTTCTTTTCTGGCTCTTTTTCATGCTGAATAAAGCACCATAAATTCTTACCAGGTGTCGCTGTCCTACTTTGGACACAATAGAAGAGTCTTTGTGAGTTCTGTTTAGTCAGTTTCTTTATATACAAACACATCATGATAGAAGTTTACTGACTTTAACTTAAATAACTTGTATAAAAAATAGCTAATGCAATCATACATGCTCAATCTCTGGCTGCACTCTCAAAATGGCACTGGGAATAGCACATGCCTAGTATTTATATGTGCATGTTTAGTCCTTGTTATGCTTCTTAAAGACACAACACATATCCTCTGATCTACAGCAGGGATAGCACCCACAACCCTCCTGGGCAGTCATCACTAAATCCAATTCTGGGTACTGACTAGCATTTCCATGGTATTACACTGGGATGAAATGGCTAGATTTAAAATGACCTGCTGGTTGATATCCTAGTAATTTCCTATAGAGAGGAATAAGGTGGGGAGAAAGTTCTGTTTCACCACATGGGTGACATTTCTCAGAAGAACTAGGTACTATACCCAGCATAGTTTAAGCATACAGAACCCGTATGATACCCGGATTAGTCTAAGAATGCAGAGTCCATATCATACCCTGCATGTCTAAGCCTACACAGCCCATATCGTACTCAGTGCAGCCCTAAATAGCTCATGTTGTGAGAGCACTTGCACTTCTAAGCAAAGGGGAATGAAGCACACTTCTCCTCAAGAGGATGCAGTAATACAGCTAGGAAAATCTATTAAGGGGAGAGAATGCTTTCAGGAGGAAAGGATAAGCTGCCTTGCATGACCAATGAGCTGATCCACTCCCCACCTCCTATCTTGTCTTCGGAAATATGTAGTTGATGATTTTCAGGTAAGAATGAATGGGCCATAGAGCCCTCAACTAGTATGAGAATGCTTGTTTTTTGTCCAGCCCTGAATGAATGGGCAGGGTGGGGTGCAATAGAGGACTCAAAGTCCTGCAGGTAGAAAAGATAGAGTTCAGACAGGAGACACAGCTATAAGTCAGGAAATTAGGACTACACATTGTGAAATTATTAAAAAATACAGCAGCCAACAAGAAATGGGTAATACATCCCTATAGTACTCCTTTTGTCTGGTTCAAGGACTAAACTGATTGCTGGTTTTTATTTGTCAGGTAGGGAAACCGGTCTTCAATCTATACCAGTCAAGAAAACCATTATATTGCATATGCATACATTCTGCATGAACAATGCATTAACAGCATTCATTGCTTTAAAGAAGTTTTAAAAGTTCCTTAGAAAAAAATTTCAGTAATGACAATATTACATATATAAGTTAAAGTGTACTTTATAGATAGTGACTTTTTTTCCTGTTTTGTCACAGCTTGTTTCTATACATATATAGTATTGAAATCTGAGTTTTGCATTCTAGCTGCAGAATATGAGATGTATGGCTGAAATGATAGGGAAGAATAAAGCGGGAAAGTTGGGAAAACATTAAACTTGAACAAATATGTGCAGGTGCAAAGTGGAGAACAAGTGAAATGATTAACAGCTGAGAAAGCAGGATTCATTAAGTTATAGTAATGGACATTTGTGAAACTAGATGTACTTAGTGTTAACTCAGTAAGGGTGGGTTTAGAGGAAAAATGTGGCCTTGATACATTTAATAGTAAGTTAATAAACTGAATATTAGGTTACACAATTTAATAAAAGGTTATTTTGTGGAAGCAGTTTAGAAAGCTGCTATATAGATTGTTACATTACAGATACAGATTTATCATAATTTTAATCCATTTTCATTATATAAAGAAAAGAAAAAAGCCAGGAGAGTAAGACTAAATGAAAATGTTATATAATTCTATAATTAGAGTTGCTAGAGGAGTCTGAGTATGATTCAGTAAAACAGTTTATTTTTTAAATTAAAACAAAGTGGAACACTTTTGTGAACATTAGGCAAACTGCCCCAGTGGATCATAGAGAGTTTGATCAGTTTCTCCACACTGCTAGTTAAGTTGCAGTCAGGTGGCTGGCATATCACTCAAATGCATTCTAGCTGTGACCATATACTTTCCCATTTTGTAAGAAAGCATCAATGGGAAACAGCTTTTTTACTGTCAGGAATGGCCACTGTACCATATGCTCTTCAGTGTCCATAATCTAATGTTCTTCTTTCGGCCTTTCCCGGTTAGGAGTCGCCACAGTGGAACACTGGTCCGCTAATGATTGGCAGTAGAGTTTTACGTTGCCGAGGTGCCAGTTCGACACCCAACCTTCAACAAAGGCACACCCATTCACACGTGTCTTTCGAATGCCACTCGACCGCGGGGAGGACATGCAGACTCCACACATGATCTAATAAATTTTATAATTGTGACAGATCAATGCCACAGCAGCAGCATGGCTTTCCTGGAAAAAACAGGCACACCATTCACTTAAGAAATGCAGGAGTTCACATGTTTTAGTTGAGTAAATACTTTGTATTTTAGCTACCCAACAGAATTAGGATAGCATAACTAGTCTATATAATATTATTAAACTGGGCAGTCTTGTCTGTGGCTGGGCTGGAATGGAGAAGCCTAGGATATGCTACTGGAATACCAGTATATGAAGAGATGATGCATCATATTTAGTTTGCACTCTGTTATATTTAATGTCACATATGGTGCTAAATATTCTTTCTCCTTTCAGGGGCTGAAATGTGCTCTTTGGGTGCAGCACATTATCCCAAATAAAAAAATAAAACAATGAAATAAATACAGAAGGATAAATGTAGGACAAATCACCTAGTCTAGTTTTGTTACAAACCAACATTCATTTTTGCAGGTACTAGTTGCACGGCATCACAGGATATTAATAACTGGATGAACAAACTGTCAGATGGGTATATTTATTGTAATTGGATAACTGTTAATATCTTTGCTAATTTAACTTGGATTTCTAATTAGTTTCCTTAAAATAAAAGAATAAATGGCAGAGATTGAAACAAGGTCAGAAACTTGACATATTGTTCATTCGGTGCTGGAAGTCATTAAAGTATGTGTGGGCAAGCTGAATTACAGGCTAAAGGTCAATAAAAATAAGTTTGTTAGTGTGTCAGATAACATCTGAACACTACGGATACTAGTAGGAGTGGCATTACTTTTAGATAGACCTCTGCATTATGTTCTGCTGCTGTAGTTACCAAACAATGGATCTTCCAATGTCGCCTTTCCATGCTACCCCTAGATATAGTTCTTTGTGGGTAGGGTTTCCAAATCTTCAGGAAGATTACCTTGAGCCACTTATTTACTTACTTACAGTGCAGCACACTTTGGGAATCTGATGTGGTGTTATTGATTATGTCATTCAGATTCCCTATTTGTGGGAAGCAGAGCATGTAGTGACATCATACTGCTGTTGCAGCTCCCATATTTAGCACGTAATCTTCAAGGAACCCTGTCTTCACAAAATCATACAGACAGGAGGTTCCTCTTGCACCATCTCCTTAGGATAGTAGATCTGACAATTGGCTGCTTCACACTGTCCCCTCAGCTCAATTCCTGAGCTTGTGGTCTCCAGTAGTGCACGCTGACACTTTGCCTCTGTGTCATTATGACTAATTCATACAAGATGAAATTAGAGACAGTGGGGAACTCAATTCTAGGGACAAAAAGCACCGATTCAGGAGAAATCCTTAATGCTTTTTAACTTCTATTCTAATATTTACTCGATAAATATATACTCTGTATTAACAATGCACATTTCAGCCTAAAAATATATCAGCAGTGTTGGATTTAGGCATGGGCGCAGGGGAGAGTGCCACCCCATTTTTAAACCCATTTATGAGATTAAAAAAAAAAAAACAATGCACTGTTTTGTTGAAATCAGAAAACACACTGCTAAAACGGTATATATTTCCATTTGAACTTAAGTTTTTTTTTTTCTTTTTTTTTTTTTTTGCATTTTGGCTTGAAAGATGCATCAGAGATGTGACTGGAGGTTACAGTCAGGTGATCTATATAATGATCTTTGATTGCTCCTCCAACTGCATCTCTATTGTAGTTTAGTGATTGTGCATTTGTTGACAGCAAGGATTTATGTGGTGAAAACGTTTTAAAGAAATAGATTTCTACAAATATATTTTTTCAGACTAGCACTGAACTGCTGAGCTGATTGACATCCTGTTCAAACATTCAAGGAGAACAGCTGCAGTGAGTGACTGAGTGAGGAATAGTGTTCCACAGACCCTGAGGTAATTTTTCTTGAGCAGAACTTGAAAGGACGAGCCAAAGAGGTACAGTTGAGCACCTCGTCTGGCACCTTACTACATAACTGAGCACACGCATACATAATATCAGAGCTGGATCTAGCACAAGGCTCCCTAGGCAGTTGCCTAGGGTTTGTGTTAGTTGGTGAGTCCATTCAGCTGTATTGTCATTAAAAAATTTACTCTCAAAATATTCTCACAGGTTTCTGCCCACACACGCACACACATTTATTTCATACTTTATCACTTGGTCTGTGAAATCCTGGCCAAATAAATCAGTAAAAATCCTGATTAGCTATGGCTGCAAACTAGATTGCTTCTTCTTGAAGATGCAACCAACCTTTTATGCTGTAACAAATGAAAGGGGTTTTAATGAAGCAGCAGAATGTTCAAATAATACTTCAACTGATCGCTAACCAGATGAGCTGTAGAAACTGAGGCTTTCAGGTTCATAGGTGGTTACTGGGCTAACGACCACGAGGGCCTTTTTAAGTCTAGCCTTGCATCCCAAATCTTTGACAAGTTCTGATAACCTTGATAAGTGTAAGCATGGGCCTTGGGAGATTAACCATTTACAGGTTACCTGTGGCCATTAGAGACATAGGTACCAAACCAGGGTTGAACTTCCGGTTTCCCATCTAATTGTCCAGGTTGCACTTGAATTGGGTTAGGGAGGAACTCTGCTTCACATGGAGGGGGAGCCTGTTCCACAGATGGGGTAATCTCTGGGATACATACCTCTCTCTCCAGCAGGTCCTATTTATATCACAGGCAAGGTTTAAGTCTTTAGAACGGGTAATTCTGGTACTGTTTGTTTTATGGATATGCGGGAAGTCCATCAGAGTGGGATCTGACAATGCCTTGTATGCCAGGTGCAGCTCTCCCCCCTCAAAAGCCTGTAGGACATTTTACTTACACCCTGTATTCTTTTAGTGAGGAACCTCTGTGGACGTTCCAGTTGTGGGATATGGCTGGTTAGTTACATACCAAAGGGGGCTTTGTACTCAATGATAGGTCTAATGAATGCCAACTTCAGTGGGACAATGACTTCCTTGGACTTAGATGCCATACCTTTGTTTATAAGTTCCACAACAAAGAATGATTTCCCCATAGTTGTAGACATGTGATTGTCAAGGGCTAGAGTACTATCTGTGTGTGTCCCTGACTACTGAGTCATCTCTAAGGGGTGTGTTGTCAATATGATAGTTACCAGGGATGGATGACTTCCCAAAGGATACTATTATGCATTTCTTGGCACTTAGTTTTAGACCATGGCTCTGCCACCAGTTTCTGTGTCAGTCCCTCCTGAAGAACATTTGTGTCAGTGTAAGATTCAATGACAGCTCCTAATTTGCAATCATCTGCAGATTTAATCAGCTAGAGACCACCGACATTAACCTTGACTACTGAGAAGTAAATGCCAAAAAGGAACAGTCCAAAGACTGATCCCTGGGGGACTCCACTTGTGACTGGCCTGTTTATAGAGGTGGACTCCCCAATTCTAACTTCCTGTGTTATGTCTGTGATCCAGTTGGCTATCCACTGGGTTACATACAGGTTTGTACCTTACCTCTTGAGTTTGCCAACAATTCCTGAGTGGGATATTGTGTCAAATGCCTTGGCCAAGTCAACATGGGCAGTGTGAATGATTTTGGCCTCATCCATTGCTTTGGTGACCTTTTCAAAGAAGTCCACCAAGCTGAGTAGGCATCATCTGCCCTTGACAAAACCAAACTGGGTTGGGTCCAGTGTCTGGAGGTTTACTGTATCTCTAGTGATCATCTCCATTATAATTATTTCCATGGCTTTACATACAAGACTGGTGAGACTTATGGGTCTGTATTTTCCAGGGTCTGTAGATGGTCGACCTTTGTACAGAGGGATGACTGTTGCCTTTCTCCATTCATAAGATATGAAGCCTGTTTGAAGGCTACAGTTAAACAATAATTCCAGAGGCCCTGACAGATCATGTGTCATGCTATTTAGAAGGCATCCAGGGATATTGTCTGGGTTCATTGATGCAGTGTTGTTGGCCTTAGAGCATTAAGGACCTGTTCCCTAGTGATAGTAGAGGGAGTTATATTTTAAGGGGAGGGGGGGGTAAAATTGGAGCGTAATTTATCAGCCAAGAGGTTTGCTATATTTTCTGGCTCAGTACAGGTGGTTCCATTTACAATGAGCTCTGCACACAATTGTGTATTGTCTTTCAGACTGCAGACATAGCTAAATAATGCTTTGTGGTTGTCCTTGGCTTGGGAAGCCAAACTTACCACAGATTTGGCAGACTTTGTCCTCTGAGTTATAATTTGATGCGAGTGCTTTTATTCTGCTGAGAGCTGCACCTCCTAATTTTTGCCATGACTTACTTTCTTCTGTTATACAGCCTATTGATTTTGTGACTCCACCAGGATGACTTGTTTTTTGAGTTAGTTCTGTACTTCTTCCTGGTGGATACAGTTGCCTCTATGCAGCTATTAATATGCTTGTACAGGGTTTCTGTGAACAGTTCTGTATAAGCAGCAGTGTTCTCAGGTTTATGGGGCTTGACATTGTGTCAGGTTCTCACTTAATAGCAGGAGGTTATAGCCTTAGAATAGTTCCTGAATATTCCAGGTTTAGCTGGGGGTACAGGTTTTATTTTTACTTCAAAGGAGACCATTCTGTGCTCTGACCTTACCAGGGAAGGCATTACAGTAGGGAGTGTGCAGCACTCTCCCATATTGATGAGGACCAGATTCAGAATGGTTGCACCTCTAGTTGGTGTATTAACTATCTGGTCCAGGGACTTTGTTTACAAAATCCAGGAATCTCTGTACATGTATGTTTGGTGTCATATACAATTCCCAGTTAATAGTGGGGTAATTAAAGTAACCCATGAATATGGTATTGGCTTGGATGGTTAGTGTTTCTAATAAGTTTCCTGGTTCATAGAGGGGACCTATAGCTTGCAAGGAAGTGGTACTGGATTTTACCTATGGTGATTTGAACATAGAGCAGCTCAAGTGCATTGTCCTGTTTGACCAGCCTTGAAGTATATTTATTTTTGATGTAGAGACACCTCTACCTTTAGTCCATGCCTGTGGAGTAGCTGGTCTAAATGCGTGGAATGCATTATAACCTTGCACTGTTGGTGTGCTGTCTGTCTCAGAGACCAAACATATGTCAGCATTATCTAGGGTAGAGAGAGCTTCTGGGGAGTGGAGTTTTTTGTTTAGACTCCTAGCATTGAGCAGTAATACTTTTAAATTTTCTTGGTTTTGATTTGATATGTTGGAAGTATTCAGTTTGGAATTGCCTAAAAATGCACTATGGGGGAAGACAATGTTTTAGCTAATATTCGAAAGTCTAGGGCAGTGAGGTATAGACCATCCCTGGCAAAGTGGGCTGTTCACCATCTCCTTCCATGCTGACAAATATTGCACCCAATTACAATGACACCAGAAACTATGTCAATTATTAAATTCACAAAAAGAACACCCCTGCATGTACAGCAACTGCAAGGTCCCAAGTCAAAATCAAATTACAAAAATCAGACCAGCAGACTGGCAAGCAAACAAAATATAATGTAATGTTGATAAGCACATACAAAAGAGAATAAAAAACAGACCGGTTTCTTCAGTGCATACAATTAGCAAATGAAACATCCCCTTTCTCTTATATAGTCAGCAATTGAGGCTTAATTAATGCAATTATTTAGAGATGCTCATTCAATCCAGGATAAAATAAACCCGCCCAACTTAATAATCCATTTTCTCTCCATAATATTAAGAATATGGTGCCAACCAGTCTTATTGGATCGGTTACCCCTAATACGATCAATAATAGTGAAATAAAAAGACTCATTTGTATGTGAAACCATATGTTTATGAAGGGCTTTGGTAATTCTCTGATGTCTAATACCACTAAAATGCTCTGTAATCCTAAATTTGACCGGACGTGATGTCTGGCCTACATAAAACGTGGAGCAACTACAAGAAACGAGGTAAATAACCCAATCGATTTGATAATTAGTGAAAAAAGGAATGCTATAGACTTGACTGGTATTTTTACTACTAAAGTCTTTGGTCTTAGAAATTCTGGAACAATGTACACAATGGCCACAGGGAAAACAACCAACTAAATGGTCCCCCTAATAGAGTAGATTGAACCTGTGGAACCGCCTGGCTATGTCCATGTTTATAATGACTCAAGATCGAACCAATGTTTTTACCCTTCGTATAAGAGAAGTAACATCTGTTATTCAGAATTTCAGAAAGTTTGTTATTTTTAGAAGCATAGGGAACTAATGGCTCTGCTGGACTGAGGCACAGGGAACTAATCTAAGGGGGTGGCGAAAGCCAACACATTTTGGTTAGGCTTATAGATGCCCTTGGGCAGATAGCCTAGTACTTACCTATTAACCTATGAACCTATCCACTGAGAAAACAAACAATAAATATGCCCAAAGGACTACTGTGTGAAAATTCACACACTAAAATTGTTAATTAAAATATATAGGGTAAGGTACAGCAAGTGGGACAAAAAGGTAAAACCAAACTGTCCCTTATATCTTGAAAACAAGTAAACAGTACTCCCTAAATAAGTAATGTTCGGACAATGTCAGCCAATATGATCAAAGTTGGTCATATAAGAATAACATAAATAAAACAAAACATGTACAGTGCAGAGTCCAATCTAGAAAATATTGGAACAAGTCCTATGAGATGGGACAACATCAGCCCCTGTAAACCAATGATCAAGACAACCTATAAATCGGATCTTACCTCCTGGTTTCGAATAGGGAAAATAAGTTGGGACATATAATGCTTGCTAAGAATATTGCGGATTCCATCAATAGGGATTCTCTTCTCGGATATAAGGATAAGCCCCAGGAGCAAGAGTCACCTATTAATTTTGTGACTACTTATGGTAGGAACACTGCTGTTTTAACTAATAGTGTCAGTCATCACTGGAATATTCTCTTGGCAGACAAACTTTCTGAAATTCTGGATAACAGATGTTACTTCTCTTATAGAAAGGGTAAAAACCTTGGTTCGATCTGGAGTCATTATAAACGTGGACATAGCCACCAGGTTCCACAGGTTCAATCTACTCTATTTGGGGACCATTTAGTTGGTTGTTTTCCCTGTGGCCATTGTGTACATTGTTCCAGAATTTCTAAGACCAAAGACTTTAGTAATAAAAATACCAGTCAAGTCTATAGCATTCTATTTTTTACTAATTATCAAATCGATTGAGCTACTTACCTGGTTACTTGTAGTTGCTCCGCGTTTTATGTAGGCCAGACATCAAGTCCAGCCAAATTTAGGATTACAGAGCATTTTAGTGGTATTAGACATCAGAGAATTACCAATGCCCTTTATGAACATATGGTTTCACATACAAATTAGTCTTTTTATTTCACTATTATTGATCGTATTAGGGGTAACAGATCCAATAAGACTGGTTGGCACCATATTCTTAATATTATGGAGAGAAAATGGATTATTAAGTTGGGGGGTTTATTTTCTCCTGGATTGAATGAGCACCTTTAAATAATAATTGCATTAATTAAGCCTCGATTGTTGACTATATAAGAGAAAGGGGATGGATGTTACATTTGCTAATTGTATGCACTGAAGAAGGCTGCTTTAATTTAAGCCGAAACCGGTCTGTTTTTTGTACACTTTTGTATGTGCTTATCAGCACTACATTATATTTTGTTTGCTTGCCAGAGTCTGCTGGTCTGATTTTTGTAATTTGATTTTGACTTGGGACCTTGCAGTTGCCCTATATGCAGGGGTGCTCTTTTTGTAGGACTTCAGTCACACAACCACATAGCGAAAAAATATTTTTTTGTTCTCTTTTGTATGTGCTTATCAGCCCTACATTATATATTGTTTGCTTGCCACAGTCTGCTGGATTGATTCTTGTAATTATTAAAGTCAATCATCTTTTGTTCGTATTGTGGCACATCCTTGGAGAAGGAAAAATTCTGCTCAATGCTAGGGTCATTCCAGCCTGAGACGCATATTCCAGGAGCTCCATGATGTCTCTCTTCATATAGTTTAGGAAGGTATGTCTCAGCTCATTTACTCCTGCAAGCAAAAGTCTGCAAAAAAACCCTTAAAATAATAGTGAGAAAGGTTTACAATATCAACTGATTAGCATTTGCTGTGTGGAAGAGGAATGCTGCAGTTGGAAGTCCCATTTATACCAGTGTTGTACTTCTTTTCTAGACTAGACCAAAAATAATGGGGTGGGGGAGGACAAAGATACAATAATCAGGGACAGATTTTAAATCTTGCTCTGCTAAACTTAGAAAGTTGCTATAATAACTGGTTTTAGTTAGCATATATCTTCTGAAGGATATCAAGTTTGAAACAAATATCTGTTATTTTTAGTGGCATCAATAATCACCGAATTTCCTAAAAAAAAAAAAAAATTTCTTAGGACAACAGACCAAAAATGATAGAGAAAAAAATCTGCACATTTTACACAGTTCTGTCCAGTTGAGATATATGCTGTCAGCTGTCCAGATTTTTTCATGAAATACCATTTTATTATTAAAATTAACTGCTTCTCTTTTTTTAATTTCTCCAAATATTTTGGGTTTCTAATACCATGATGGCAATGGATCCCTTTCCTCAGTAAAAGTACGATTAAAGTTCCTGAAATTAGTATGGTTTCAATCTTTGTCAGCCAGAAGTGCTCTGTACAGCACCCGCAAAGTGCCCAGTAAGGACACCTCCTGCAATTTGAATGGAGTTACATGTATTGGTGACATATCTAAATACGATTGTAGATTATTTTTTATGAGACCCATTGCTCCTACTACTATTGGAACTGTATGGGTATCTTTCTTCCACATTGATCTCGTTCCTGCCTGGAAAGCCTGATATTTTATGACTTTGACTCTTGTCTGTACACTTGACACTGGAGTCACTGGGTGTAGTGATTTCAATGATCAATGCTACTTTTGCCTTCTTTTCTTGAACCACTATATCCGGTTTTCTAGCATCTATCTTCTGAACTGTTGGTAATGGGTGATCCCATGTGATGTAAACATCATTTTTTATGATGCTCTGTGGCTCATGTTTCCAGTATTTTTCAGCCACTTCAATACCCTAGTGTTTGCAAAATACCCAACAATCTTGCCACATTATTATGCCTTTCAGTATACAGTCATTCTGCCATTAGTATGTCACAACCAGCAATGAGGTGTGAGACTGTTTCCAATTCTGTTTTACAAAACCTACATTTGTCTGTTTCACCAACATGTTCAATGAACTTTGTAAACCAACGTGTACGTAACCCACTGTCTTGGGCCACCTATATTAACTTTTCATCTCTTGGTTTGAATTCACCTCTCTTTAACCATTCCTGCATTTGTTCTTGATCAACATGAGGTTCTTCCAGAAGTTTTCTATACTTGCTGCTATATTTATGCATTTTCCACATTTCTTGCCTTCTCATCTGGTCCTTCACCTTATAATTATTTTTGTTTTGTGGCACACTCAGTTGCTGCCTGATTTTTATCTATTTCTGGTTTGATTTCCATTCCTTCTTGATGCTGATATGCTTCTGCTAGACTAAGCAGGGAAGTCATCTTACATTTATTTTCCTCACATTTCAAAACTTTCACTACATTTGGGTCTTGTGAGGTCAGCAGATATGTGTGCAGTCCCATGATTGCAAATCTATACATATAGTCACTTTCAAGGAGGCCCATCCCTCCTTCGGAATGGGATATATATAATCTTGGTATGCACTGATTTTTATGAATCATTTGGTGAACATAAAACATCCTTCTAATTTTCCTATCTAATCTATCCAACAAGTTTCCGAACCAGTCAATCATTCCAAAACTAAATTAGAACAGGAAGAGCAAATTGGTTTATAGCTTGGATTTTGTTCCTAGATGTCAATGCTGTACTCAGGGTTAACTTAAGTCTTCCAAATCATTCCTTACTAAATTTTATTTGCATTTGTTCATGTTTTATTGTTGACTCTTCAGCATTTCCCAAATATTTATATGCTCTCTCTCTTGCTCAAGTTCTTTTATATCACACTTGTCCCAAATTAATGTTATCCTGCTTTAAAGGTTGCTTTTGTATATGTATCAAGACAAAGTGACATTCTTATATCATCTGCAAAGGTTTTGAAAACTTGCAGTTGTACTTTCAGCTCCTCATCTGATGAGCTATACAGTTTTAAATCATTGACAAAGAGAAGATGAGAAGTCTTTAAACTTTGTTGTTTTCTAGGAGCATTTTAGCCATGGCTCAAGCTGTTAAGCAGACAGCTTAATGGGTTAAGGGCAAGGCAGAATAGCAGCAGTGACAGAGTCACCCTGGAATATCCCATTTTGAAATTTTATCCCTGGGATAATAATTTATTTATCATGGCTTAATTGCAAAGTGGTTTGCCACTGTTTCATGGTCACTGTAATGTAATCCATCAGTTTAGGGTGTATCTTGTACATTTTTAAGCACTCTGTTATCCATGAATGTGGGATACTATCAAATGCTTCTCCTATATGGCAGACCTAATGTACCAATTGCTGACATAAAACTGCATATGCACTGAAAAAGTCTTGTAACGCAGAGACCAGCTGTTGCTTGTCTCATGCATTCAATAGATAAAGAAGCGGTGAATGGGTTCAAGTTATTTATTGTATATAAACATGTCAGGAACTGTAATAAGAACAAGTATTTAAGCTAACCGATTCACACATTTCTTCAAACACACTCGCATGTACATCTCCATTCATGACTGCATTCACTCTGGCTGACTGTACAAAATGGCACTGATCTTGTATGTGCATAGAATTTATATGCACATGTTATCTAGCTACAGTGGCTGAAAAGGAACAATGCAGTTAATGATCCATATCCTCCCTCTTTGATTTATTCGACATGCAATAGGAGAACAAGACCATGTATATGCTAGATAACATTTCAATATTAATAAATCAAACTCAAGTATAAGTCGCTGTGTGTTTTGGATTGGGTCCGGAAATTCTACTCAATCTGGTTATATAAAAGCTTTGACTGGGTTTACTAACAAGGACAATTTTAGAGGAATTCTCAATAGGAACTTCAGAGATAACATCAGGATTGTTTAAGTAGACCGTTCTGCAAATTTGGAAAAGTGCAAAGTCCCTCTGAGAGATAGTCTTTGGCACAGGCTAGCTGCTGCTTCACCATCATACTGACATAAATGTCTTCACTTTCTTCTAAAATCCATTCCTTCCAACTGAAAACTATAAGATCTTGGTTTCTCACAAATCTTTTTCATAATATCCACTCTATCATATCCTTTGGTTGTCTGCATTTTTCACCTCGTCTTAATGGTTTGAGAGGTTTGCTGGATTTATCAAAGTACATCTGTGACAGCCATTTTTTTCAAAAGTTGGGTTTTGGACACTTTGTTGTTCATTGTATTTGGTATCAATACTGGTTTGCCAATTGGTAAGGTTGTTCTTGTCTGTCTACACATTCAATTTATGAGCAGGTGAACCAAGCAAGTTATCTCAGGGAATGTTTCTGAGACTGAGAAGGTTAAGGAAAATGTTGGTACCACCACTCAGATTTCTCTAACAAACATTCCGCACTTTGGACTACATGATCACCTAATCCATTGGACTCCGGATACTCATGACTACTTGTAACAAGGATGAAGTCCCAAGCCTCAGCAAATTCCTTGAACTGTTGACTGGTAAATTGCGTACCATTTGGCAGATACAACTTTGTATGGACTACCATGCACAGAAAAATGCCTCTTCAACTTTGTAATGATAGTGCTGGATGTTAGATTAGGAAAGGTCAATTTCAAACCAATCTGAGTAAGAGTCTACTAAGACTAAGTAATGGTGACCATTCCATTTGAAAATGTCAGTATTAACCATCAACCATGGTAGTTCAGGAATCTGGTTTAGCCAAAGTGGTTCTTTTTGTTGATGCGATTTAGTATGGTTGCAAATAGAACATGCCAGAGTTTCCTTCTCTACATCTTTTGACATAGAAGGCCAAAACACTATGGCTCTTGCCGTTCTTTTGGTAGAATCAGTACCCAGGTGTCCATAATGTAGAATCTTGATATATTCCTGTTGTAACGCTGAAGGAATAACTATTTTAGGACCTTTCATGATGATTCCATCTTTCATCATGAGCTTGTCTCAGTAAGGAAAATATTTCTGTATGTCAAATGGTAGACTGGTTTGTCATAGTGGCCATCCTTGATTAATGTGTCAGCTTCTGAAGAACCAGGTATAAAGCTGTATGTTGCCCGAGTTCACCAAGACTTGAGGAAAAATGTTTGACTTCCATGACTTCGAGGTCTGTTTTCTTATTGTCATGCTGTTCTGTGGTTTGTCTAGGTGCTCCTTTGATAGCATTAAGCAAGGTATAAATATTTACCTTTTGTGCAGACAGTATTGAAATTTGTACTTTTCCACTTTCAACATCATGCATTACAGATGTGCTGGGGCTGAATGTATTGGCTTTTTTTTTTTTTTTTAGAATTGTCACTACAGGTTGGTGATCAGTTCCTATCTGAACAGATTTGCCATAAATATAATCACTGGGGTCTGTATCACATTGTCGAACTCTTAAAAGTTCAAATGTCATATGGGCAACACCATATGTTCGAACTTTTAAAAGTTTGAAGGTTTCAACTGAGATCTCTGTACAGTGTGGAATGGGAAGATTTCCCTTTTCTGCACTGTAGTGTGATCTCAGAGTTGGTATATTTAAAGAGCAGGGGGTGTGGGGGGGTGCAGGGGGGCTTTCCACCCCTGCTTAAACCGTTTAGGTAGGTTTTTTCCTTTGGTTTACTTTTTTTTTTTACATTTTCAAACTTTTAAAAGTTTGATCATATGGTGTTGACCATATGACGTTCGAATTTTTAAAAGTTTGATTATGTAATATAGACACAATAACTGAACTTTGAACATATGAACACTACTGCTAAAAGTTCTTTTTCAGTTTGTGCATACTGCATTACCATTTAGGTTAAAGTTCTGCATGCATAAGCTACTTGTATGCCTTCCTGAAGACAGCTTGCACCGAGACCATACTTTGAAGCATCGCATGAGAGAGTCACTGGTTTGGGAACATCATAATATCTCAAAGTGGGTAGACTGGCAATTTTCCGTTTCAGAATATTAAATACTCTTTGGTGTTGTTCCAACCAGGACCAGTTTACATTTCTGAATGTCAACTCACATAAGGGTGCTGAAGCATTTAGGTCTGGGATGAACTTTCCTAAATAGTTGACCATACCAAGAAAACATTGTCAAGAACTGGCATCTCAAGAATTGCTGCCTGTTTTTGGCAAACATTTGTGCTGATGTAACATTGCACTTGGATCCAGTATCTACTTTAAGCTCTACAGGTTTCCCATTAATCCGAACAGGACAAAATATTTCACTCTTTGCTGCCAACTGATAGTTTACTGTATTAACAGGTGCATCAATCACAGAGACACCATCAACATCGAAGGTTTGCTCACTGCTTTCTTACTGCTCTGCTTGCTTCTTTGCACGCTCTCTTTTATTAAAAGTATGTGTCTTTTGAAATTATTCCACTTTTTCACATCTGTAACATTGCTGACCAAAACTAAACACTTCTCTCATTTACAACAGCAAAAAGGAGAGAGCACCACAGCTAGAGCTATGCAATACAGATACAATTTAATTCAGTAGTAAACGCTTTCATGCCCCAACGGACGCTTCTTCAGACTTCAATGAATACACAATATAACATCACCAACATTTATAGACATATACAAGCAGTAAAACAATTAAGCAATAAATTCATCAATCAATTAAACTTATTTTAACCACTGATGAGTTTAAGAAACATAATATGAAGACATAAAAATGAACCATTTATATCAATAACTAATAGAAGGTCACGATAAAACTCAAAATACAAGCCATCAGGTGCAGGTAAATTATTCAAATATAAATATATATATATATATATATATATATATATATATATATATATATATATATATATATATATATTAATATTTCAATAGAACACAAATACATATATAAAAACTATCTAGCATATCTATCTATATATAAATATAAATGTATAGAACTATTTAAATAATACAAATCTATAAATATATATATAAAATGTATAAAAATATATATGCACAAACACACACAAGTCATAGAAAAGCTATATATGTGTATACATATATATACAAATATATTCATTTATAAACACTTAAAAATTCACAGATGAAAAATGCACATAAAAAATATATATATAAAAGTGTGTACACACATCATCAATGCTTCAGGGGTCTGCCCACCAGAAAAGGCTTTAATGCAACCTTATCATTTAGTCCAAACCCCTTATCTGCCTGCAATCTAAGTATCCACCTTATTTCCTTTTGTTCTGTATAATTTTTAAAATTTCCTAGTCTACAGGTACGGGGTACTAACTCAATCACTAAAAACAAAATCTTCTGCGTGGTATCATTCTCCAAAATGTGTCTGGCTAAGGCATTCCCTTCATCTTTTTTATTAATTGCGTAGATATGTTCCCTAACCCTGTCTCTTAATGTCCAGTTCGTTATCCCTATATAGAAACATGGACATTTAATACAATATGCCAAATATATCAAATCCCTACTCATACAATCTGCATAATGCTTAAATATATACGTATGATTCGTGGTGCATAAAACTAGTTTTGCTACCCATAAATTGGCAATGATTGCGACGTCTGCATGTAAAGGTACCGTGTCTCTGAAACTTAACTATTAGTCTTAGCTTCCTTATAACATAATAATCTCTTTAATGATTTATTATTACAATATGAAAAACAAAGTTGCACACCTACTATATCTCAACTTTTCATCGGATGTCAAAATCCTCCAATTATTACTTATGATACTACGTATAGCCTTATTGTTATTACTATATGTTTTGTATGTATGTATTACTATATATGTTATTACTATATAACATTCTCTATAACATTCTGTCTAGATACTAGAGCCCTTCAGTGGTTTCAATCCTACCTGAATGGTCGACAGCAGGCTGTCCTCTGGCAGAACAAACTCTCTAACCTTCTACCTAACACCCTTGGAGTACCACAAGGCTCTATACTAGGGCCCTTGCTGTTCTCTTTCTTCATTAACGACCTTTATACTGTCATCCCAATAGTCAACTGTATCCAATATGCTGATGACTCTACTCTGATTTGCTCGGCCACATCTCCAATAGAGTTATGGTCATCTACCCAGACCACCATTAATACAATAGAAAACTGGCTTTCTGAACGTCGTCTGATCCTAAATCCCAAAAAACTAAAATGCTGTTATTTTCACCAACATGTAGGTGTACCGCTTTCACCTTTACCATAAATTCAAATGATGGCACAATAATCTCCCCTGACCCCTCTACAAAACTATTAGGTGTCATCATAGATAATAATCTAAAATTCGACCTACATGTTAACCAAACTATCAAAACCATCAATAAAAAACTAGGGTCACTTTACAGAATAAAAGCCTTCCTAACCCCTCCAGCTAAAATTGCCATAGCTCGCTCTCACCTTCTTTCAACCCTTCTGTATGCATCCCCTCTACTCTCGAATTTAAACAAGACTGTCCTTAAACTCTCAGTTTGCTACAACCACATTGCCAGGTTTGCCACTGGGCTGCCATTTAGGACACATCATTGCATCAATCTAAACCAGCTTGGGTGGCTTGAACTACCCAGCCTAATCCAGTATAACCAACTGATTATGGCCTATAAAATCCTCTATAATCCGGACAATACTCCTGCACTTAAAAATATTATCACCCCCTATAACAAACCTAGACCGCTTCGATCCTCTAACAAACTACTAATTCAGACTAGCAAAATTAATAACACAGCCGGTGACTCTCTCTTTGCAAACTCTAAGTAGATCCTGGAACTTTCTTCCAGCTGATATTACCTTACTTTCCACCTTAGGTCAATTTAAAACTAGACTCAAACAACATTTGTCACTTAACTGGCTATGTCACTGTATCAAGCCTGGCTAACTCTCTCTAGAATATGTAAAAATCTGTTAACCATCTTACTGTGTAATTTAATTTAATCCTGATTTACGCTCGGGATTAACTCTAACCTGTGGAACTTGTTTAACTTGCTTACTTATGTAAACTCTGTAAATAGTCTGTCTGTAATTTGTAATGCTGGTATTATGTAATGCTGTATCTGCTTTCCCTTGGAGCTTTTCACCCCGGTCCTCCGCTGAAAATGGACATGTATCTAGTCGGACTATCCCAGTCAACAAATGTAAAATAAAATAAAAAATAAATAAATATGGTAAAACCATCCTACATGCTTGTCTATCATTATTATTAGTGACTCTTCTCATATCATTAGATCTATTGGGTCTATTAAAATATGGTTTCCCCTTTCTTGATCGGTCTATGAATTCAGATTGTCCCAATTTATCATATTCATGCTGCTTATAGCCTCTCTCTTTAAAATCTTGTTTCAATTTCGATAAAGCCGCCATACAGCTTGTGTGAACTAGTTAGCCTAGACACCCTTAGGCCTTGACCCTGTATAACATTCTTATATATATGCTGAGGGTGCATACTTTGTCTATATAGGAGATTATTTCTCCTACATTCCTTTCTGTAAATCTCTGTTTGAAATAAGTCACCCTCCTTTTTTAAGGCCACATCTAAAAATTCAATATAATCAACAGACCATTTCACAGTAAACTCTAAAAAAAACTAGTAGTGGAATTGACATATTCCATAAAACATACCAACTCATCCTCAGTGCCCTTCCATAAGAAAAAAATAGCATCCACAAACTGCTTATAGTAGGGTATAAGATCAGAAAACCTACCATTTCCCTTGACAAACTTTCTCTCCCACTGTGCCATAACCAAGTTCGCATAGGAGTTGGCTCATGGGGTACCAATGGCCACTCCTTTTACTTGAAGAAAATATTGACCATTAAAAGAAAAAACATTATTATTCAATATTAAATCCAATAACAAACAACAAAGCTGTATCTTGTCAGCAGAAATACTCAAGTCGCATAAACTCCCTAACAAAATCAAAATCTCTCATTTAGGTTCATGGTTGCCCCCACAATTATGACAGTTAACAATGAGGTCTGAGGTAGCAAACAACTTCTTTGGCTTTTATCCCTTTTTTATCTTAGTTTCTGTTGTACATTATCAACATTTGTAGTGGTAGATACCCTATGCATGTTTTTCTCATTCGTAATCATATTTGTGTGCTTTTCTGTAAGCTCATATATTTGACAAATCTCTATGGCTTTGCTCAATGTTAAATCACTATCTCAAAGCAAATCTTTCTCACTGCATCATTAATACCACACACACAAGTCTGTCTTTTATCAACTCATCTCGCAAATCACCAAATCTGCACATTTTTTTGCTTTATTTCTCAAGTCAGTAATGTATGCTGTTATAGTTTCATCAAGCTTTTGATTTCTTGTGTAAAATATGTGCCTTTCCATTGTAATATTTGTTTGAGGGTTGCACATTTCTTTAAATTTATGTTTTATGCACCCACGGTCTTCCTGTGTTTCAGCCTATATCACAGTATGGCTTTTTTCCCCCTCCCCTGCATACACAACAGGTGCAGACACAAATGATTATTCCCTCAATGGATTCCAAGAAGTATGAATGCCTTTGTACATGCATCGTTATCAGAAAAAGCAACTTGTATGAAAATATCATATTCTTGCTCAGTCGCCAATTCTCAGCATTATTATTATCAAACACCAGTGGTCCAGGTCTGCGAAATCTCTGCCATATCAACAAAATACAGTTAAACACAGACCAGGTACTTGTTAAGTATGCTTAAATGTACAAGAGTCTCTTTGAAAAGGCTTCATTTTAACACTGCAAACATTCCAGAAACTTCAGACACCTCAAATAGCTTTAGTTAATGCGATAGAATAGTACATTGCAAAGAAATGTGGTCGTTTTAACTTTTTCATACATTTTAAACATTTCAGAAATTGTTTCAAACACTTTTGTAATTTTGAATATTTTTTTTACAATATATCGCAATTTCAGACATTTCGTTTAGCTCAGTAATTATTTTGAATGTTTTGTTTCTTGTGTACACTTGGACAGACTGCTGAAGGGGTATTTGAGGAGATGTTTCATTTGGTGATTGTGCATACTAGACAGACTGCTGAAGGGGTTACTGGGGGAAGCATTTCATTTGAGTGTCTGTACATACTTGGACAGACTATTGAAGAGGTTATTGGGGAAAACATTTCAGTTTTGTGTCATTTGTTGCTTGTGCATACAGGGACAAAACTACTGAAGCGGTCATTAGGGGAACTGTTTCATATTGGTGCTTGTGCATACATAAAAACTGCTGAAGGGATCATAGGGGAAACATTTAATTTTGTTCATTTGGTGATTGTGCATGCATGGACAGACTGTTGAAGGGATCTTTTGGGGGGGGTTCATTTTGGTGTAATTTGTTGCTTGTGCATATATGGAAAAAACTGTTGAAGGGATCGTTGAGGTGAAATGCTTCATTTTGATGTCACTGAAGTACTTGTGCATACATGGGCAAATTACTGAAGGGATCTGAGGGGGAAAGGATTCATTTTGATGTCATTTGAGTGCTTGTGCAAATTTGGATAAACCACTGAAGGGGTTATTGAGGAAAATGTTTCATTTTTGTGTCATTTCAGTGCTTGTGTATACATGGACAACCAGCTGAAGGGGTTGTTGGTGGAAACTTTTCATTTTGGTGCTTGTCCATACAAGGACAAACTGCTGAAGGGATCTTTGGGGGAAACATTTCATTTTGGTGTTGTTTGTGCATACATGGACAAACTACTGAAAGGGTTGCTGGGGGAAATGTTTAATTTTGGTGTTTATGCATACATAGACAAACTGCTGAAGGTCTCTTTGGAGAAATGTTTCATTTTGATGTCATTTGTTGCTTGTGCATACATGGACAGACTACTGAAGGCATCTTGGGGGGGTGTAGATCAGTGTGTATGTCTCTTTAAGAAACCTCCTGTGGGCATGTACAAGTGTATTGAGTAGTGAGCACGTGCAAGTCAGAGTGCCATTTTGTAGTTAGCTGTTAAGATGTAAGCATGCATGTGTGCAAGCTCTGTCTGTTAATCCGTTTGTTTATAGTTACTGATGCTGCTATCCATCCTGATGTGTTTCTATGTAATAAAGCATCTTAAACAAACTACCCTGCCTGCTTTTCTTCTAAGTGTAGAGGCTCGAATGACATGGTGTCAGAAACAGCATATCTAATGGCCAGAAAGAACTCCAGTTTCTCTACTTTGACTTCAACAGGCATCTAGCTACTGTTGGAAACTGCATGTTTAATTTGCAAAACTGGCCAGAAACAAGTTACAGGTACTGAAAACTTGCTCAAACTATTTCTTATTTGCGAAATATGAAACAAAATATACAGGCTGCCCTAAATGATATTAAAAGAAGTTGAAATGTCTGATATTGCTAGAATTATTAAAATTACTATGGAAAATTTTTGAAATAAAGCCTGAATTGCATAAAACAAATAAAATCAAGATAAATGACTGCATTTTTTTTTCTTTTTCAACTGAGGCTATCTCATTTATCAGAAGTGTGTGAAGTGTTTGCATGTTTGTGCAGTGTTACAGTAAAGTTATTTCACAAATACAGCCATTTCAGAGCATATTTCATAAAGTACAGTATTTCAAAGTGTTTATTATGCATTTGTGTGTTACTGCATGCTATATAGAGGCAAATTGTTAATACGTAATTACAAGGGCCATATTTTCATTGTGTTTGGACACGTACTTTGTTGGCAAAGCTGAAGGATTTCAAAAACTAGGTCCACTGGTGATTGAGAATAATATTGCTGAGAACTGGAGAGTGTTTGAGCAAGACTACATTTTCATACAGGCTGCATTTTCTGATAAAGACCATACAAAGGCATTTATTCTACTTAATTTAGCTGGTTCAGAAGCCATAGAAAGGGAATTTCTGTATGTACCTGCTATTTATGCAGGAGAAGGGGAACCGTCATATTGTTGTACAGGCTGAGTCAAGAGATGACCCGGAGTGCTTAAAACGTAAATTTAGAGAAATGTGTAACCCCCAGACACATGTTATAATGGAGAGGCACTTATTTTACATAAGAGATCAAAAGCCTGGTGAAACTTTTGCAGCATATATAACTGACCTGACAAAGCTAAAATGTGCAGATTTGGTGATTTAAGAGATGAGTTAATAAAGGACAGACTTGTGTGTGGTATAAAAGATGATGCTGTGAGAAAGATTTTGCTGTGTGACAGTGATTTAACTTTGAATAAGGCCACTGAGATTTGTCAGCTATATGATCTCACAAAAAAGCTTACAAATGTGCATAGCTTTAGAAGTTACTGCAGCAAAGCTTATGCTAATAGAATGCAGCATGTTATTAAAAGAAATAGGCCCTGACACATGGCAGTAACTGTAGTCTCTGCAACACCCACTGGTAAATCCGAGAGCTTTCTAGCAAGTTCCAGAGTTCACATAGCCTCAGTGAAGCATAAGAGTGAGTCAGCAAACTCTAAGCATAGGCCCCAACCTAATTTCATTACCAAATGTTGAAATTGTATAACAGTCATGAATCTAAAAGGGAAAATTGCTTAGCTTTTGGTCAGCAATGCCACAGCTGTAATAAATGGAATAATTTCAAAATAGTTTGTAAATCAAAGGGTGCATATGCTTTTACTAAAAGGGATCATTTTAAGAAATGAGTTGATCAATTAGACAGTTGTAATGTGGACCTCCTACTCTTTATGCTGATGGTGTGTCAGTGCTTAATGAGGCAGTCAATGCAGTTGATTTATGTACCAAGAATGTAGTATTTTGTACTGTAGAGCTCAAAGTTGATACTGGCCCAAAGCGCAATGTTATGTCTACTGAAGCATTGCTAGAGTAAGTACTAGTGAAAGGCTTGATTTGGCAAAGTGTGCGAAGCTTGTTGCTTTTGGTGGTTAGTGGTGAAGAAATTCAAACAGAAGACTCTGTAGTGCTTTCATGTTACTCTGCAGGTAGAAGTTACAACTTATATTATGTGGTCAAGAGGCATGTCCAGTCATTATTAGACCTCAGAGACTCTCTGAAAATGGGACTGCTTTCATTTAATAAGGAAGTTCACCACGTTAGCTTAAAAGACCACTAGTCTAATTTTGCCCAGTCTATTTTTTTCTGCCTATGCTGATCTTTTTGAAGACAAACTAGGCAAGCTTCCATTTGTGTACTCCATGAAGTTAGACCCAGAGATCAGTCCAGTTTGTCAGGCCAACCAGAAAAGTTTGAATAGCTATGCAGACTAGAGTTAAAGATGAACTAGACAAATTGGTGTGACAAGGTGTGATTTGTCCAGATGAAACTCCAACTAAGTGGGTATCCTTCCATGGTGGTAGCTCATAAGAAAAGTTCAGATGACATCAGAATATGTACTGATCCAAGAGATTTGAACAAGGCACTGAAAAGACCACATCATCCAATGCACACAGTCGAAGTTGTAGCTTTGATGCCAAATGCCACTGTTTTTTCTGTCTCAGATGCAAAGAGTTCACACTTTGGCAAATTCAGCTTGACAAAAAAAATCCTCTTAACTCACTAAATCCAGTACTCCGTTTGGAAAATCAGATTTCTGAGAATGCCATTTGGGACAAATTTTGCAAGTGATGTCTTTCAATGTGCAATGGAGCACATTTTTTCTGGGTATCCTTGTACTATTATAGTAGACATACTGGTAGAAGGTAATGGTGAAGCTGAGCATGACAGAAACCTCAGAAAAGTTCTGTAAAGGCTCATCAAGTGAATCTTAAGCTCAAGCCACAGAAATACAAAGTCAGACTACGAGAAGTCACTTACATTGGTCATTTATTCACCAGTTCAGGCCTACAATCAGACCCTTCTAAGCAAATAGCCATTCTCAAGATGCCAGCTCCAGACAATTCTCAAGCCCTGCAATGTTTAATTGGCATGGCTAACTATCTTGCAAGTTCATTCCAGACTTGAGTCAAATATCCAAACCACTAAGAGAGCTAACACAAAGATGCATCTTGCTCTTGGTTAGAAAAGTACCAGACAGTATATGATGTCCTGAAACAGAGAATTGCCAGTCCACCTACTCTCAGATACTATGATGTACACAATCCAGTTACTCTTATGTGATGCTTTGAAATTTGTTCTTGGTGCAGTCATTCTACAAGAGGGTCAACCTGTTGCTTATGCATCCAGAACTCTCACCCAAACTGAAATGCAGTATGCTCAGATAAAGAGCTTTTGGCAATTGTGTTTGCATGTTCCAAGATGCATGATTTTATGTATGGTAGACCTATCCAGACAGAAACAGATCATCAACCTTTAGTCACTATCTTGAGAAAGTCTATGCATACAGCTCCAGCGAGATTGCCACATATGATGTTGAGATTGCAAAAGTATCATTTCAATCTTGTCTACAAGAAAGACAAACATATTTATCTTGCTGGCACTTTATCCAGATCACCCGACAATGAGCAGTTTGATTTTGAAGTCATGGAGGTGAGAACTTTTTCTTCCACACGTCTTGATGAGGTGAGACATCACACAGCTGCAGATCCAGTTCTACAGAAGCTCAACTACCTTCTCAAGGAAGGGTGGCCATCAAAGCAATCTAGTTTACCTCCAGCGGTGCATCCCTATTTTCCATACAGAGATGAGATTTTGTCAGACAATGGTATTATCATGAAAGGTCCTAAAGTTATTGTTCCAAAGTCTTTCCAACAAGAGTACATTACTATCTTACATTGTGGTCACCCAGGAATCAAATCTACCAAATGAAGGGTGAGGGACCCAGTGTTTTGGCCTTCTGTGTCACAAGATATTAAGAGTACTTTCATCTTGTTCAGTATGTAATAGTACGAA
Source organism: Protopterus annectens (assembly GCF_019279795.1). Classification (NCBI taxonomy): domain Eukaryota; kingdom Metazoa; phylum Chordata; order Ceratodontiformes; family Protopteridae; genus Protopterus; species Protopterus annectens. The sequence continues at coordinate 268,934,998 of NC_056726.1, read as the reverse complement.
GCCACATCAACAGAAAGAATCACTTCAGCTAAACCAGATTCCGGAACTACCTTGGTTGACAGTAGCTACAGACATTTTCAAGTGGAATGATCAACATTAATTGGTGTTAGTAGACTCTTACTCCAATTGGTTCGAGATTGACCTACTTCCCAATCTAGCATCTAGTGCAGACATTACTAAGATGAAGCTGCATTTTGCAACTCATGGTAGTCCACACACAGTTATTTCTGACAATAGCAAGCAGTTTACAAGCCAACAGTTCAAAAGATTTGCAGAAGAGTGGGACTTTACTGATGTCACAAGTAGAACAGAGTACCCACAGTCAAATGGTTTGACAGAACTGTACGTTTAAGTTCAAAGTGCTAAACAGTCACTAGAGAAATCAAAATTTTCCTGAATCTCATTGTGATAAACATATTGGTTCACCTGCTCAGAGACTTCTGTTGAGACAAACCAGAACCACATTGCCAATCAGTAGTCAGTTGTTGGTTCCATGCAGGAAGAACAGGTTAGTGAAAGTCAATCTGTTGAAGAAGCGTTTAATCCAGAAGTCCTACTACGATAATACCAGCATACCGCTAAAGCCATTACTACCCCTGCAAGACTAAACAGAAACTCCAATAAAGGTATAACACTTGACTGGATCCTAACCAACAACACCCACATCTACCATAATCCTAGAACCCTCCCTGATGCCATGAGTGAGCACTCACCCATAAGTATACAGAGAGATACTCCCCAGCTAAATAAACCATATATACACAAATGCTGCCATAAACACTGATTTCAACGCCACCATCTTCAATGATAGACTTTCCTCTGTAAATTGATCTAACCTGCACTCGCTTCCTCTCAATGATGCCATACTCAATCACATCTTTGTTGACATACTCGACTCACGATCACCCCTTCGCAAAATAAGAATCAAATCAAACTAAGCCCCTTGGCTCAGTAAAGATGCTCATACACTAATGCACAAGAGAGACTCCACCTGGAAAACCTCGTAAAAAAAAAACTAAATTCCCCTCTAACCACCAGTTATTTAAAGAAATAAGAAATCGTACCAACAAAACAAATATATCATGATAAAAAAAAAAAAAGTTTACCTCAAGGCACAATCCACCCATCAATCTAACCCTAAAAACTTCTGGAGAAATTTTAACTTGGTCCTTCACCCTACACTCCCACCCCTTACCCTGACCTTTCAGATTAAGACACTGCCTCCCTACTTAACCATTTTTTTATTGAAAACATCAGCAAACTAATTAATGCCAACCATAACCTCCCCCTAAAAACACCTCCTAAAACCACAAATAATGACACGTTTCTCTCTCTACCCTATCACAACCTCCTACATAAAGTCTCTCCTTCTAAAACTTAAACCTTGCTCTCCCTCTGCTGACAATCTACTCCCCCACTTTCTGAAACTAGCAGCAAACACTATTGCCTATCCAATTTCAATACTTATCAATACATCCATTAGAGAAGCTACCGTGCCTGACATCTGGAATTCCTTCTACTTGATTCCCCTTCAAAAAGGTGGCAACTCCACTGATCCCTCCAATTATAGGCCCATTGTTATACTGTCCCCTCTATCCAAAATTCTTGAAAAATGTGTACACAACCAGATACTGAAATTCTGCATTGACAATAACCTCCTTTCATCTATTCAACATGGATTTCGACCAAACCACAGTACCTCTATTGCCCTTCTGTCTTTTACTCACACTATAGCAGAAGCTAGAGTTAACAACAAATTGGTCTCGTGTCTGTTCTTAGACCTTTCAAAAGCATTTGACACAGTATCACACTCCAAAATACTTAAACTGTCTGACTTAAACCTTTCCCTTCTCTACTCTCTGCTGGTTCTCAAGCTCTCTCTCAGACAGACTACAATCTGTCAAGTGGCAGTCTTTTGTCTTCTACGTTTCTACCCATACACACTGGCGTACCTCAGGGCTCTATCCTGGGACCTCTTCTTTCTAACATCTTTACCACTGATCTCCATTTTTCCACTAGCCACTCAACCCTCATACCGTATGCAGACGACTCCACTCATCGCATCTTCAAACTCAATCTCACAAGTTCAGATACAGTACTTACAAAATGGCCTATTTCTCCCTAAGGCTAGTGATCATCTTAAGCTCTCCTTCTCCATTACTTCCTTAAACAAAACCATCAATGTTGAAACTCAAACAAAATTACTAGGGATAACAATTGATGACCCACTAAAATCTGACTCATATCCAGCAATCAATTAAGAAAACCAATCAAAAACATAATAAAAAATTTCCATCTTCCAATTACAAACTACCCCGGCATAAGCCTACCTATTTCCTAGCCTGCTCTATGGAGCCCCAGTTCTTACTAACCTGCAATCCAGCATGCTCCCCAAACTGGAACAAACCTACAATAAAATTTACAGCTAACTTACCTAATTCCACCCACCATTGTTTTGCTCTTAATAAATTACACTGGACTGAACTCCCCCATCAATTCAGATTATCTCAATTCCATATAACCCACTTCCTTCTTAACCATAGCACTTGTCCCTCTCTTGGCAGTCTGTTCACCTACTATACCCCTTCCCACCCCTTACATAGTACTGACAAATTCCTTCTGCAAACCTATAGCCTCCAAAGTGAACATCGGTAATCTTCTATATAAATGCTCCATAACAAAATTCTATTACTCACACTAACCTCTTCAAAAAGGGACTAAAGAACTTTCTCCTGAGCATTGGCTATGCCCCTGCCGTCACCCAGCCTAATCTGGCTTCTATTACCTATTATTTCTCTTACCTCCTTTTTGGACAGCTTGTCTCCTGGCTCTGCTTTGTTTAGCTAATGAACTATATATACAGTATGGAATTAAATATGTGTTTCATCATTATATTCACTTGGTCTATTATTAAGTTTCCATTCTTATTTTACAAATGCACAATATCATACATATATATATATATATATATATATATATATTTGTGTGTGTAGTAAAATTGTCTGTTACTTTATGGTATCTAATACCACAAAAATAGTAATTGTCTTTCTTAGAGCTTTTCTCCTCGAATCTCCACTGAAAATGAGCCTGTGCTCAGTTGCAGTAACCCAGTTAAATATGAAATAAAACAAAAATAAAATTATGAGGGGGAGAAATGGTAAGGATGCAAATGTCCAAATTTATGATTGGCTTGGAGTAGTGAAGAACATCTGTCCAGAGCCAAGATCGTACAATGTGGAATCACAAGGAACAGTTTTTACGTGGAATTGGAAGCATTTGATACAGTGTGGTGGTGCCCAAGCCTATACCACACTAGCTTGTGAAAAAGACCATCTCAGAGTGAGTTGTCCAGTGTTCTAGTTTCAGTGGAAGATCCAGAGAGTATCCCCATTCCTATGATAAATCCTGAAGTTCCTGAGATGAGCTGTCCATTGAAGAGTGTTATGTTACAAGATTTGGTCATATCTTCAGACCATGTTCCAGATATACGGCAACTTGGACATGAACTTTGTGTTTATTTCTTAATGTCTATATTGATGCATGTTTAACTGCAATGCTATTTTGACAAGGGCAATCTTTAAGAGGGAGGATGTAGATCAATGTGTGTATGTCCCTTTAAGAAACCACCTATGCATGTACAAGTGTATTCAGTATTGAGCACGTGCAAGTCAGAGTGCCAGGGGGTTGATGGGAAATGTACACAATCACTCAAATGACACCAAAAATGAAACAGACAAACTACTGAAGAGAATGCCAGAACATTTAGAGAAAGAAAACATGAAATGCAGCACCACCAAGCATAATTTTAAAGTACATATTTTGATTTTTAAAACAAGGATATAACAACTCTTTTCTTGGAAGATTAACCCCCCGGATGGTTAGGCTCACTAAAATGTGTGTTTTGGAATAGGTGGTCAGGCTCCCATGCATCCCAATTGCTGGGATAAGCCATTCACCCCTTCTAAATGTATACTACTATTCTCGTCTTGGTCGTTGAAACAAGTAACATAGGTCTCCATCTCCGATGAAAGCAGTTTCAGGGGCACATACCTCTCAACCTCTTAGCAAAAGAAATCTGGACAAAGCCTACAATAATGGAGTCAAAGGCACAATATTAGGGTCAGGTTTTAAATACTGATCTTGTAAAGTTTAACCTTTGAAAGCTGCTAGAATAAAAGGATTGTTATTAGTGTGGATTTTCTGAAGGAAATAATCCAAAATATACAAATGTATGCCATTATTTAATGAGTTCAGTCCTCAATGATTTGCCAGAAAACCACACATTTTAAAAGGTGAAAATCCGGACATTCTACAAAAAAATGGACAGTTAAGAGGTATGGTCAGGGGCCAGGGTTAAGTATTTAACATATTTTGCTTAATACTCAAAGTCTGTCTGTTGCCCAGGTGATCTAAGGAGAAAAAGCAGTCTAAAACAGCGTCTCACTGTAATACTGTATTTGTTGTAGACTTCTTTCGGTCTCCATTAGAGTAGTTTGAAATAATCATGTTTAGTGCAAATTTAGAGAGTAACAAATCGTTCTTCCCAAAGTATTATACTGGGTGTCTGAGCCAGAGATTGGGGTAGGACTTGGGAAAATTGCTTCTTCCTTTGGTGTTTAAGCAGCCGAAGATCATCATAAAATAGGATAGATATTATACAAATACTTATGGGATTTGATGTTTAGGATTATTACTGTATTATAAAATGTGTTACAATTAAAATGAAACTAATTTTTGCTCAGACACTTCCTTTATTGATGATATGCTCTGATATTTCCTTTATTGGTGACTAGCATGTCAATTGGATATAGAATGATCATGGTTGTATTTGTGTGTGTGTAAGTTCATAGGTTTGTACTAGGCTACCTGCCCTTGTGGGCCATTTTAAGCCTATCCAAATTTCTCACCCCAAAGGTAAAAATCAAACTCTGTACCTAGTACATACGAGATAAGCCCAGTATTACTCATACTGTCAGAATTTCATCCAAGGGTCTATTTTTTTCAGTAAATATATATATATATATATATATATATATATATATATATATATATATATATATATACATAGATATATATACATAGATATATATATATATATATATATATATATATATATAGATATAGATATATATAGATAGATATATTTATTTCTTCTGTTGCTTACTTGCTTACACTTTGCATTTATCTTTATTTATTTGTTATGTTTGGGGATCATTCTATAACTGAAATATGGCACTGAGAAGTACAGCCTATATCGTCTAGTAGAACACACCCCATTGCTAAACAGTAAGCACTCTCAGCATGTTTATTATCTTATTATGCCACTGGGGCAGACAGAAAACCATACATTGCTGTGTAGATGGTCCAGTGTTTGCTGAACTAGCACTAACAATTAAATTAGTGTTACAAGGAGCTGTCAATATCATGTAAACTACAGGTACAAATGGAATGGCAATGGGCATTAAACTTTTTTGTGCAGTATACACAAACACACACATTATATATATATATATATATATATATATATATATATATATATATATATATATATATATATAATGTTGAAGGGTAAAGAATGTGTATTTTAGCTGCTTCTCCCCTGGGTCATGATTTTTCTGTCTGTGCCACAGCTGCAGTTATTCATCTTTTTCTGTGTTGCAGTTCATACTTATCAGGCTCTTAATATTATAACATGTTATGCTGTTGCTGGCATTTGGACTGTACCTGCAAAGAGATCTGGATTGTTCTAAATTCTGCTTGATTTGTAATATCTGTCTGATTTCTTTACATTGCTGAAGCTCTGTTGAGTTATGCATCACATGACAATTACATGATTAACTCTGAAATTGCATTAAACTTGCAATAACACTTCCTGTTTGGCTATGCTTTTGACAGTTTTTGTCGCTCAAGTGTTTGTGAAAAGTTGCTGTCAAGGCGTTACAACCCCTGTTCAAAAAAAAAAAATTTTTTGCTCTGTACGTTGGGGTGGGTGCATCAAATGAGTGTCTCACACCCTGGGCTCTAAATGGCCTACCTACCCCTCTGTTCCACTCTACCACTTTTATGCATTCCCTTGTTGTGTTAAGCTTCACCTATCTGAAGGTTTTAAAAGTAGCACAATTTCACTGCAGGAAGATAGACATTACTACCATCCAAATTCTGGCTCTGCTGGTAGACATCTCCCTGTGTAAAGTTCTTCTAATTGATCTGTGGAGTGTTTCAGATCTAGTCACCATTTTAAAACAGAACACAGTTACAAATGCAAGACATATCACTTATATTAACTAATTTCAGAATAAAAGTTTACTACAACATTATCACAACACTAAAGTATTCATACTGAGAGCATGTTTACAGTCTCCATTTATCATGTTAGTCAAGCACAGTGAATACAGGATAGAGGTACCAATGTAACAGTCATTTGTAATAGCGGAATCTACAATGATGTTTTCACAAAATGTTGCATATTGAAGAGTTGTAATAATATTTCTTTGTAGTGTCCATAGATAGTTCCTGTATGATCTCCAAGGCAAATAACTACCCCACTCGATCTCTTCATATTTCTTGTGCCAACTATATGTTCATAGGTTTGGTACTAGGCTATCAGCCCTAGGGCCTAAACAAGCCTAGCCATAGCAATTTCCTGGCTATTTCTTCCCACATTATTTATAGGTTCATAGCTTGGTACTAGGCTATCGGCCCTAGAGCCTAATGATTTCCATGTGTTAATTTTTGCTTTCAATTTGAAACAATGCTGCCTTCAAGAGTAAAAAAGTCACAGGCAGCATGCCGCCAAGAAAACAAATATTTTCACAGGATTTTTCTCTGTCTGCTTTCCTCCTTGTGTTATCACAAGCTTAGCACAGCATCAGTAAAATATATGCATGTACGAATTTCTTTATGGTAGAAGTGTTTGTGTATATCCCTCTAAACCAGAAACCCACATAATCGTATAACATACATTCTATTTTTTAATTACTTCTTGGGTAAGAACACAAACATAATACAGCATCCATGCTTACGTAATCATGCCTGAATGAAACAAATACCTTTATTATTGAATCTTCATGCTGGATAGAGACACTAAAACATTTTTTCTTATTACCATCAGAAAAAACAGCAACATACCAAAATTAATTACTTTAGTAAAGACTTCCAACCCTGGCATCCACTCTGTCCACCAACATCATGTGCACTACCAAAATCAAGTATCCCACTATATGTCTCAGAGACAGAAAACAAACATGCATCATTCACTCTCACTATCGTTCACTTGTTCCTGCAATCTTGACTGCGTGGCGCTGTAATTTGAAACAACACCTAGAACTTCCTTACACAGCTTGTGATTCAGTCGCTAAATCCTCTGTCTCCAGAAAAGTAAGTTTTTATTTATTTATTTGGCAGTACAATCAGTTCAAAGGCTAGTCACAAAGAGTTAATGCAGCCCTAAATTTCATAGATGGGTGCATGCTATAAGACTAAACACACTTGTCACATAGCAAAACAATTGCTTGTACCTGTAATAAGTGTAACTAAGGATACTTGCCTTTTTTGACTTAAGACATACAGAAATACCTTACAGTAAAGAAAACAGGCATTTGTTGTAATTAAAAGCCAACTAATAAATCCAAAAGTAAAATGAGTACATTGAAAATACAATGTGAATATCTATATTTGTGAACAGTTTTTTTAAGCGATAATGCACTTTTTTGGTTGCAAATAGGATACCAACTAATTAAAATGAATGTACTGTTTTGAAAAGTATTATACAAATATAGTTAAAATCAATAAACATTTATTATATTTTGTATAAGATATGCTCTCTCTTACCTCGATAAAATGCCTTTTAGGGTTGTATTGCAACACAAAGCTCAAATTATTCTTATGAAGCTCTTAACCTCTTATGAAAATATGTCAAGTAGTGCATTAGCAGGTAATTACATAAACATATAAAGAAAAAACCCTCAATTATTTGTCCTTCATTTTTTTTTTTGGAAATAGCAGATTTACAGCTGCACATTACATAACAGGACAGGGGATACATGCTCTATCTATTCTCTCACATATTCTCTCTTTCTCTCTCCCCTTCTATCTGATGTAGACAACCACGCAAACACATTTGCTGGTAGACATAGACCCAGACAGACAGACACACACACACACACAAAACCAAATTTGAGCAGTGGAAAGACTTTGCTTAAAAATCTATATTCATAAAACACCTATGCAGATTTAGAAAAAAATGCTATTTTCTTAATAGCAGGGACATATATTAAATAAAACAAGAAAAATGACTAGGCCAGTGAAATATGAGCTTGGCAGTATTACAAATGAATACTAATTGGAGGTGAAGAATAGATATATGGGATTGGGCATGTGAACAGAGCACTTGGGAAAAGTAATGAAATAAGTTTGAAATATTATCCAGGAAGTTGCAAAAATAATTTCAGATATAAAGAAGGTTCTGAAGGCAAAATGACTTGTCTGTAAAGGCTTTAGAAGTGGCTGAGGAAAGAAGGATTTTTAAAGGCAATGGAGATTGCATACAATATGTAACACCTAATGCAGAGTTTCATAGATAATAGCAAGAGTAGATAAGGAGGAATGTGTAAACAAGCAATGCAAAGTAATGGAAGAATGTGAACAACAAGAAATCTGTTCAAAAGATGAGTTATATTATGGGAAACCTCCAGGTAAAAATGGACATGACAAAAAGAAATGGGAGGGACCTGACAGAAATAGAAAATAAGAAAAGTTCACAAAATTCAGTCAGGGTAGTTAACCATCACTGAAGTCAGATACTCCGCAGACAACATATTAAGTTGATAAGGAGAACACTAACACCACTGACACATAACAAAACATCATAGAGAGTGAAGGTAAATGAACATTAGAAAGCACTGCTAATAAATCTGAAACACCAGATGAAGTCTAAAAATCCTAAAAACAATGATGTAGTAACACTACTGCATTTAATTTGCCAGCAATTGTGGAAAACAGGACAGCAGCCACTTGATTGGATTGGAAAATAGTTTGTATTCTAGTCTGACAAATAGGGCAATGCTACAGATTCTACAAGTGCAACTATTTGCTAATTAGAACAAAGTACTGTATTCTCCAAACCAGTTAAACTATTTCCCCAAAGCTGAGGTGACTTTCATCCAAGCTGAGTGCAAGAGGGACATGACAGAATTTCATTGTCAAGGAACCTATGTGTTGACAAGAGAAAATTATTCAAATTCAGATGACCACGAATTTGGAAAACATATTGAAATTAAAGGAAATGATTTCAAGTCTTGATGGACTTTGAATTGAGAAAGAATGCAACCAACCTACGCTGACATTTTTGAACTCCTAATGAAGGCATGAACATTCATCCCTTCATTAGTCACCTAACCCACCCCTTCTCCTTTTCACCTTTCCCCCTCCCCCATTCCTCCCACTACTCACTGTGAGCTCTCAAGCTCTATCTATAGATAATATCCAGCACTCTCTCCCCACATCTACAAGATCCTCCTTTCTTTGCTCTCTCTAATCTCCCTTCCCCTTCTTATTATCTAGTGCTCCTCCCTACACCTTATTTGCACCCCTTTTCATACCACCTATTATCCCATAACTCATATCTGGTCATATTCATATCAATACCCATACAATAAAACATCATGCTATTGCTACTCCTCTCCATCGTTACCATCTTATCATACTAACCTGCCACACCCACAACCCTCACCAACACTTCCCCTAATACCATCCTACCTCAGTAATGACCGGAGCCTCCCTATATCACCCTCTCTTTACTGTACCTCCTACATTCACTATTACAAACCAGAACACTTTAATTTCACTCCCACTAAACATAAGTTCATACCTACCAATTTCTATTTCTATTTCTCTAAACCTAACTTAGGACATGTTACTTTCATTCCCGATGGGGACATCCACCCAATCCTGGTCCATTTCCCTCCTCCAACATCTCCACATCCACTTCAACCAACAAGCCCTTTCTGCCATGCACTCCAGCTAAACATCTATCTATCTAGTCCATAAACCTTCAAAGTCTTACTAATAAAACCACAGACTTGCATGCTTAGACAGCTAACCACTCTCCCCATATCTTAACTCTCTCAGAAACATGGCTTAAACCCCAAATCTCAAACTCTGAAATACTTCCCACAGGCTATAACATATTCCAGCAAATGACTTCTCAAAAAAGGGGGATATGTTGCTATTATGTACTCTGAACAGCTTAATTCTCCTCCCTCTCCCAGATGTATTACCTGCTGTATTGATTATTCTTAATTGCCACCTCAACCCACACAAGAAATTTGCAATTGCATCTATCTATATACCCCCTAGTAACAATATCCCAGTTCTTGAATGTATCCTATCCTGGACCTCTCAACATATACCCTATGAGACAATTCTACTAGGTGATGTCAACATCAACTGGAATAAACTCTCTCCCCACTCCCCCAACCTTAGTATAAACCTCTTTGGATTCACTTAACTTATTACTACTCCCACCTGCATCCACAAAAGCTCTAGCTACATTCTTGATTGGATTTTAACTTCCAACTAATATCTGTACCATAATCCATGTACACTATCAGACTCCTTAAGTGACCACCTCCCCATCTATATACAAATATTCCATTGTCATACTTCTAAAACCCACCTATACAGGGACTGTCAAAACTTGTCCAACTTCAATACAGATACCTTTAACTATCAACTCTCCTCTATTAACTGGTTTTACCTATTCAACCTCCCACTAAATGATGCAGTTCAGCAATTTAATAATACTTTCCTTTACATTCTAATCTCGTTATTACCCAGCAGGACAATCGGGATCAAATCTAACCATGCACCCTGGCTGTCTAAAGACACCCTCTCTACCATGAACTTTAGGGACACCACCTGGAAACAACGGACCAAGTCAAAATCTTCCTCTCTCCTCCTTAAATTTAAACACCTAAGAAACCTTACCAAAAAACTTATTGTACAACACAAGAAGAAATTCGGTTAGGAAGCTCAATCTACCCACACCTCAAACCCCAAAATATTTTGGCATACCTTGAACAACATTCTCCATCCAGAGAAACCTTCCACTCAACCCTTTCCCCAATAAAACACCAGTAAAAATAGCCACCCTTCTAAACAATTACTTCATAGATACTATCCATAAACTAACTCCTCCCAACAATAACAATTCACAATGTCCCACCATTAACCTCCATTCCCCCTTCTTCCCAAAACCAGTTTCCACTGCTTACATAAAATCTCTCCTGCTGAAACTAAAACCTTGCTTCCCTTCCTCAGACAACCTACTCCCCCAATTTTTCAAGCTAGCAGCCAACTCTATAGCTTACTCCATTTCTATCCTTAACTGTTCTATCAAAGAATTCACTTTTTCTGACATTTGGAAATCCTTTTACACAATTCCTCTTCATAAAGGAGGAAACTCTACAGGACCCTTCCAATTTCTGTGGTATAGCCATTCTCTCTCCTGTCAAAAATCCTAGAAAAATGCATCCACAGACAACTTAATTATCTTCTCCAGGAAAACCTCCTCACCCCCTCCCAACACGGTTTTAGACCCCATCACAGCACTGCCACAGCCCTTCTAGCCTTCACCCAGACCATAGCAGAGGCAAGGGATAACCATAAATTGGTGTCATGTATATTCCTAGACCTCTGCAAAGCTTGTGACACCATCTCCCACCCTGAGATTCTCTCTAAACTTACCGTACTTGACCTCTCTCCATCAACTAACGAGTGGTTCTCTAGCTACCTTAACAGAAAGCAATCGGTTATATGGCAAAACTCCTGCTCTCCATTCCTACCCATCAACACAGGTGTTCAACAAGGATCCATTCTAGGCCCCCTTCTCTTCAATATCTTTACTAACATATACTCTGCCTGTAAAACCTCATCTCTGATTCAATATGCTGATGACTCTACTCTTATTATCCTGTCTGACAAACCTACTGACCTTCTATCCCTTACTTAATCCTCTTTTAACTCCATTGAACAATGGCTAATCAACAACCAACTCATCCTTAATCCAAAAAAAACAAACCTTTTCCTGCCCAAATCTATGACTAATCTAAAAACCTCTTTCACCCTCACCTCCCTTGACAACACCATCATGCAGACACCCATACTAAACTTTTAGGAATCACAATCGATGATAAACTAAAATTCGACCATCACATCCATCTTGTCCATCAAAAAGTCAAATCAGTAATTTGGCCTTCTATATAGAAACAAAAAATTCCTATCCATAACCTCAAGGACTACTCTTGCCCAATCCTATCTCCTCCTCTGCCTACTCTATGCTTATCCTGTATTTACCCATCTCCAAGCAAATCTGTTAAATAAACTTGAACAAACCTATAACCAGATTGACAAATTTGCCTGTAACTCTCCATATAAGACCCATCACTGCCTTGCCCTTAAACAACTACACGGGCTTGAATCCCCTCAGCTTCTACAACTTTCTCAGCTACAGATGACACACCGTCTAATATACAAACTTACAATCTGTCCCTCCTATCCCTATATAAACCCTCTCAATCTCATCGTAGCACTGACCAAGAGCTACTTGTCTCCTATAGACCTAATAAACCAAGAGGTAAATTACTCTCCAAAAGCTCTGTATCTCAAACATGGAACAAGCTCCCTACCTATATAGATGCTATCCAAACTTCCTCTCTTTTCAAAAAAGAATTAAAGAATTATCTGGCTAACTCAGCTCCTGTACCTGCCACCACCCTAAACTTCTCCCCATCAAATCTCTTCTGTGCTTTGCCTTGAACTTCTATCCCACCTCTAACATAACTCTTTCATATACCTGGCACTTTGTTTTCCTTCCTCTATCTCTCTTTGATTAACTACTGCCTCCTCTCCCTATCTACCAATTATACACGGTTGGTACCTTTTAATTAGCATATTCCTTTGTTTTCTGATGATATTCTGCAAACCCACAAATTTTGTAAACTCTTTTGATAATTATGTCTGTAAACTGACTAGTGCTCAACTTAGGAAATGTTGAAGAATTGTTAAACGAATGCTTTTCTTTTTATTTTCCTTTGCATTAATGTTTTGCTGCCTTGTACTTTTTTTTTATGTACACCTGCATATATGTAAACTACGTTTATTGTTTGTTCTCTCTGTTGGAGCTTTTCTCCTCTGGTCTCCACTTAAAATGGGCCAGCAGCCCAGTGGACTAAGCTGGCTACCAAAAGACAAATAAATAAATAAATGAGCATCACCCCCCCTCCCCAACCTATTATAAAACTTCTTGAAAGGAGAGAAAAGGTACAGCAAAACTTTTTGTTATTAAAAGACTTCTATTGCGCTTAAAACCACTGAAAGAACCGTGAACAGTAAAAAAATATTGTAGTCTGTTTATAAAAAACTTTTTGAGTTATTTGGTACATCGATAAAATGAAGCTTTTGCTGATTTTAACTTATAGTTCTATCTAAACTGCTACAGTGGTTACAATAGCTTTTATACATTGCACATCAATAAACTGAGTATTTATATTCTGGGATTTTTTTTAATAACATCCGCTTCCTTAATTACTGTGATACGTTTACTTAACATCACTGTTTCCACTTAAATCATTAGTTACTTACAAAACAATTACTTAAATTTACAGTAGTATTCACTGTGGTTAAAACATCCCCTTCAGTGGGACTCTTTCCTAGGTTATAACAATGCATATGCTGGTTATGCCATGGGAAGGATCTGTGACTTGGCATGGGAAACCAATCATTTCTTCATGCAGCAAACAAATTTGTACAATCTGTAAATTTGCTGTGTGCTGCACAGGAATTATTTGTTTCTACTACAACATCGACAGGAAAATCATGTGTAACTGAATGTACAGTGCTGTCTTTTCACACCTATCAGATCATCTTAAGGTGATCTTTCTACACACCCCAAAATCAGTGTTTCATTTTCTCACTCCTACCCCAGTAGTTGACTAAAGACTGTATCACCCCTTCTCAGATTAATGGATCTGCCATTGACCAGATATTCCTAAAGAAAATAAAATCCACACAAAATCTTCTACAGTTACTTCCATGACAGCTCCTATGATCAAAAAATAAATACCATCTACAGACTTCTATAGTTTTCATTCATATAGTTTTTCAGTCAAATGTACTTTGTCAGTTTTATATTGACCATTTATGGTTCAGTCAAATGCACAATCAATTAAATGATACAGGAAATCTATATATATCCAGAATCAATCCTTTTTCCATGTGGTTGAGGTGCGTGTGTGTGTTTGCATGTGTATAGCACCTGGACTGGCTCATTCTCTGCCCTCAAGAGTGAGAGCCCTATGTTGTGTCTTTTGGCTTTTCCCAGTTAGGGGTTGCCACAGCGGAACTCCGGTCCACTAATGATTGGCAGTAGATTTTTACGTGCCGAGTTGCCAGCTCTGATGCACAACCTTCAACAAAGGTACACCCATTCACATATGTCTTCACACAGAAGACGTTCTAGCTGAGAATCAAGCAGGACAATGTTATACTGTGAGGCGACACCACTACTGCAGCACCACCACCGCAGTAAGAGTGAAAGCCCTATAGCCCATTAATTCCCTTTGGGTGGCCATCATGGATTGAAAGTGATGCCATCATTGTTGGGACTTATTTCTGCTAAAAATCTAGCAATTTCCTTCCACATATACCCAATAATGCTCAAGACATAGGTATGCAATAGGCTTTGTTGAAGAAGGGTCACCCTCTTCCATGGATGCCATCCTTCAAGAGGGCCAACCTTTCTTGCAAACAACTACCTTTATAAGATGTATGGTCTTTTGGATTTTCAAACAGTGTGTACTCAGTGGGTATATGCTTCCACAATCTTCCTCCTGTGGGAAGAAAACAAGTACTGCCTCATCACTCCCATCCTCCAAAAGCTCCTTATGCACACAGGCTTTTAACTGAACTTTGAATTCTTGTTCATATTCAGGGTTTTATCCATCCAAGTCATTGTGCTAGTAAATCCATAAAAACTTATATTGTGGACAACTGCAGCATTCTCTTTGTTGAATAAATAGAAATCATACACCCCCTCCCCCAAAAATGTCAGATTAGGATATAGAAAGGCCTAAGAATTCCCTTAGTTCACTTCCTCAGAGTTAGTAACCTTTTTACAGAATTATAACATGGCGGTTAAACATAAAATGCATCTAAGACTGCAGTTCTGCTGCCAATCATTTAAATACATCTCAGTCCTGAATGTGACCGCATCACTATTCTGGCTTAATATTTTAAGCTATATCATCATACAGATGAAAAAAAATATTTTCTTAGTCAACTATATAAGAATTTTACTTTTGATATGATGAAGATTCAATAAAACTATATTTTGGATCAGTGATCACCATAGTCAGAGGAGAAGTTATATATCACACCAAAGAAAACAGAACATTATTCATTTATTTACAACTAGCATTTTTTTTTACCAGGATTGCCTGACTGGGTAAACAAGCTCCCCCTTTTTTGCAGTGGAGGCTAGAAGAGAAAAGCTCCACAATAAAAATGAGAAAACAGTAAACAGCCATTACAATTTAGAAAATGAACCATTAGTATACTATAGAACAAAATAGTTACTTTTGGAAATCACTAAGATTTTGACACATAAATGGAAATTGTACACAACAGAAGAAATATAACACAGAAGGATAAGAGAAGGAAAAGATTTGTGGTTTCAGATACATAGAATATGTTACAAAGCTTTATGGCAAATTTCTGTGAGATATGAGGATGACAATATGAACAGGATATTCTTTGAAGAAACAAAAAGCAGTAAAAAACAGGAAATGGCTTTACCAGGATGAGTATAAGAGCCATTTATTGAGTAGAGAGGCTATATAGAAAGAGTAGAGAGCATAATGTAAAATGCGAAAATGTGACAGTGAAAACATATGAACATTTGCCTTTAGTACCTCAAATGTCATTTCTTCTTTGAGAGTTCATATTTTTTTAGCTAATTATAGCAAGACACTTTGGTACAAAATGCACCTAAGACTGCTATTCTACTGTTACAGGATTTCAGTACAACTTAACACAGGGTTTGACATTAACACTTTCATTACTTCAAATTATGGCCATACCATGTTACAAATTATTATTAGCTGGTGAAACATACAGGATTTTTACTTCAGATGTCATTATTCTGGACGAGTACTACACAGCACATCCTGAGGAAGTCCTATGTTTCCCTAAATGAAAACAGGCTGTGATACTAAAATAGCCATGATCCCCTATTTTGGTTCCTATGTGTTAAAGGTTATCTGTTGAGAATTTGACACCAGATTTTCAGGAAATTAAAAAGACATTTTAGTTTTAAAATGCTCACAAGACTATTACTGTACTTTCAAACATTTTAGCCTAGCTCAATGATGAATTTGATTGCACTACTTTGACATTTTTATATCACAGACTCCGAGTTATGCTGTGTAATAACAAAAAATATTTTTCTTAAAAATATAACAATGTGTGTAATATTTTCTTCCAATGACATAAGACAGCAAGTATATACAGTATTCTGAGCAAAGGATGCATTCTTTATCTTGAACAAAAGTCATGTGCATGTTAAGTAAGCTGAGTAAATGTACCGTACCCAGCTCATGACAATAAAACAATCCTTGTGCATGTTAGGTTTACAAAATTATACTACAAGCCCCCTTTGACAGTTTTGATTGAACTTTTCAATAAGTATTCGTTGAGGCTCAGGGACAGAAAAGCACCCACAACTGCAGTTATGACCTCAGAAATTTTAATTTAACTCCTTATTGAGTTTAAATACCCATTATTACTTTGGGTGCATCATACCATAGAAAATGAGTCAAGATTTGTTGCAACTAAAAGACATCACTTTTCTGAAAAAACTATATGTATACTAGCACAGTGCAGTAGATCTTGCCAAGGGCTTCATCAAAAGAAAGTGAAAACTACCATAAAAGAATGTTAATGATGCATCTGTAAATATAGTATATAAAACTGTTGCGGTATTTTTTCATAAATAAAATTATTACTTTAAATAGAGCTATTTCTCCAAGAAAAACTGTTACTTTACTATATTATATAGACAAGTTTCGCACAGGATTTTTTTGGGGGTTAATGAAGCCAGTCGGTTTTATATGAAAAGGGAGGGAGGAAATAACTGTTCAGAGTCACTGACTTTTCCTGGAGAGGGATTTTGTGCCCAGAGCAGTAGTTCTAGGAAGAGCAGTACAGGGTAAACAGGGATCTGGAGGAAGACATCATAAAAAATCTGGACATATTTCTTCTCCAAGGCAAATCATAACAAAGAGAACTATTGCGCGGTCCAGAGAGACTGTGCCCCTGTTGTAAGGGACTATACTAAAAGGAAAGTGCTTTCTTATTGTATGTGATTATGTAGGGAAAGAATGCATTTTTAGTTTTGTATTCAATAAATCCACATTATGTTATAACTGGTGGTATCAGTTACAATTAATATATTATACAGTATGTGTGTGTGTAAACTCAGCACCGTGAAAATCTACTGCCAATCATTAGCGGACGGAGTTCTGCTGTGGCGACCCCTAACCGGGAAAAGCCGAAATACAACAACAGTATGTGTGTGTAACTTTTAACGTATTCCCTACTCAATAAAGATGTATTCTAGAAATCAACTAAATTCTACTACCTTGTCATGCCAAATGTATAAAGTATGGAGCAGCGTGGCATCCTGACATGTTCTAATGTCCTCCCAGGTCTGTTGATATCACTTAATCGGTACAGGGTTATAGCAATTAAATTGTCACTTTGTAGAAAAATTTTTGACAACAATCTGAATATTCAGTTATAAACTGCAGTTACATCATGGTTTTTAGTGTAGATGTAATGGAGCACACCTGCATATTGAATTTCTGAAAACCAAGTCACAAAGATACAGGCACACTCATATGATTTAATACCTTTAATTGGACTAACATAGTGTTTGTAATTACTCAAGCTTTTGGGCTAGCAGGATTGCTTTGTTGGGAGTTAAAAACTCCTTTCTTATCAGCTTTAAAAATATCTTGAAAATTGCCTTTGTGCAGAAGAAGTGTGCAGCTCATATGATTTGTATACCTACAGCTCACAGACATTAAAACAGTGTGTATGAGAGACAGAGAGAAAGAGAAGGAAAAAGAAAGCCTGAAACTTTAGTAGGCCTGATTATGTCTTGCCATAAATCTAAAGTATTTTCCTGCATGTTATATTAGAGTTGGTATTTATTTAGCAGAGAAAACAGCTGCAGAGACTGACATTTAATGTGAAAATAAATCACAATACAAGAGATGTGTAGAGAGATTAGTTAAATGCGGAGATGGAAAACAAGGAGGTATCATTTATTTGCCTGTCTAAACAAGTAATCTCTCTGAGATAGATGCTTTGGTTAACAGAATATGTAAATTTGCAATATTGTCCAGCTCACAGAGAAATAGCACGTTTTACACACGTTGGACAGCAGGTAATACCAAGACATTTAGATGCTAGGTTAGAATATATGAATGTTATGTGCAGTTAGTATAATACACAGGCTGTGATTTAGCTAACTGAAAGAACAGAGAAGAAAATGTGTTGACATGCCAGTCTAAGGGCTCTGACAGATACCTCTGAGAGGTAACAGTACTGAACAATCTTCTGTTATACCATTATAATTGTCTGAACAAGGCCTTACTGACTTTTAAGCTTATGGTTAGTGGTGAACCAAGTTATAATTAGTGGTAATTTTTCAAAGGCTTTTAAGTTAATGAATACAGTGTCTCCAAGTTTTTCATGATTTGTGTTTCATTACATGACTTGTTAGAGATGCTAGCAAAATAAAAATGTTGTGACCTTATCTGAAACCATGCTGTCCATCACTGATGTCATATTTAAGGGATGTCCAGAACAGAGATGAGACAAGGGATTCAGGAAATCCAGAGATCAAAAGGGGAAAAAAGGAAGTAACTCTTGCCTACCTAACTCAGTGGGTGAAATGGTAATGGAATTCACTTGCAGATCTGTGAGGTCACATTTAAAGTGATCATGATGTTTAACAGTAGGCTTTTTGGAATCACGTGAAAAGTCTGTTAGCTCCTGAATGATATTCCAAATGTGCTTAAAGGGAATGGAGGCTAGCTTTTAATAAAGTGAGAGAGTTGGAAGCAGTGGCGGCTGGTGACTTCAAATCAATGGGGGCTGCAGGATACAGCTGAATGGGTGGGGTCAATGGGAAGGGGTGCAGCCAACTAGAAAGGGGAGGAGCTATACTCAAAACCACAAAAACTAACTTTAATTAAATACGCTGCCCTGGGTGCCAAACCGTCATTATGAGAGTCCAATCAAGACAAAAATAAGTGTAGAAGAATAAAATATTTCAATGCATTGGCTGCATGACAGCTTACTTAATATCTAGATGGAAACAAAAGGTTGTGAAGCATGAAAAAATAAATTACTTTTTAAATACATTACTGGAATGCCATTCAAAATCAAGTATAAGAAAAACAAGCAGCACTCAACTCAAATCACTTGTCCTTGCACTGCAGTTCTAATTATAATTTATATTCAGCTGTATTAAAGTACCAAGTATCATGCTGAAAGTAGAAATCTCTGTGATGCCCCCACTTGTAAAAATGTTTCTTATCCAAAAAAGACCTGCTGCCTGACAACTATCTACTTGTTTCATGGGGTAAACATGATCAAAGTAAAAAATGAAAAGCAAACAAGAAACAAGCTCAAGATACATTGCTTAAAGGATTACTGTACAGGTTATGGACCACACATGATTGGCATTCTGTTTAGTTTACGGTTAAAGCCTGTAGAGATGACTGGAAGTCTCCAACAAGTGTAATGAGCTTTTTAAAATAATGTAATCCTGTCCTTCAATACCCAAGGCTTATACATTATCTAGTTAAGTATTCTCTGCATGGCAACAACAGAAAGGCTTTCAATGTTGGCAATTCTTTAACAGTATGCTTATTAAAGCTTACTTGCATCTTACAATCTCAGACAAGCTTACCTTATGGTCATTAAAGCATTGCTACTTAAACACAGAGCAACAGGCACTTTCTGAGTAATAAGTATAAATCAAGAGTACAAAAATATGACAGAAACCAGACCATTCTGCAAAATCAAGGACAGATGAAAAGCCACTGTAGTACTTGTGTCTACCATGGATGGGCGGGGGGCACTGCACATTTACACTGCATAACTACTCCTTGCCTTGCTTGGACACATCCAGAGTCACTACATTGGGGAGTGGGGTGCACAAGTATGTCACAATTTGAAATGTGTGTGGCTGACTGATGGCCCTGACATTTCATACCTCTCAACCTTAGAGCAAGAAATCTGGACAAAGCCATGCACAGAAGTGGGACAAAGGCCCAAAAATAAGAAAAATTTTTAAATATTGCTCTTATAAACGTAGAAAGATAATAGAATAGGTCTTGCATTAGTATGAGTTTTCTGAAGGGTATGAAATCTGAAACTCAAATGTTTGTCATTATTTTCTAACTTCAGTCTTTAATGATGTGTCACTAATTTGCCAAAAAAAACTATTTTATGAAAAATGGACCAAACATGTGATGCAAAAATATAAAACAGCTACACAATACAGCTGGGAACCTGTCAAAGAAGGGACACTTTAATATTAGTACTGCTAACTTGAGCAGCTGACAAAATAAATGAATCTACATGCATTTCTGAAATAAAAGTAATCTATAACTTTGAATGTTAAGTTGTCATTCTCGCCTTCATTCTTGCTGGATGGGTTCGGAGCCGATCCTCGGCTCCGACTCGGCCTATACTATAGCTCGAGAGCTATTTTTACCGGCTCGAGGCAGTCCTATAACCCACAATACCATGCTCTAACTCCCCAGTTCTCATTTGCCGCTTCGCTGCGAGGTTGCCTTTTTTTACCGGCTCAGGTCAGTAAAGAGAATTTTTTTCTATAGAACTAATTTTCAGGTAGTTTTCCAGATAGATACCCTTTGTTAGGTCCCTATCGATTGTTTTATTCTTTACAGCCCTTTTGTAGCCCTTCTTCCCTTCTTTACTTAATTTTTATCTTGGGGCCTACGGGCTTTACCTTAGTTTTCCCCACCCCTTACAGTGTCTGTGTGTGGGTTTTTAGTCAGTTCCCTTAATTTTTTTTCTAGTTTAAGTTGAGTGTGTGTGTGGACTGACTGTGATTACTGTGTTTGTTGTTGTTAGGACTATGTCCAAAGACGCTAAGGTCTCGGGATTCAAGAAGTGTGACTCGTGCTGTCAGAAAATGTCTCTGACAGACTGTCACACTTCTTGTGTCTACTGCTTAGGGCCTTTACACCTGCAGGACTCTTGTTCCATCTGTCATGGGTTTAGTTCAAGAGTCCTGCAGGAGCATCATAATAAGCTCATCTTAAGGGGCTTATTAAAGCCTAATGACTCCCCATCCATGTCTGGCTCGGGGAAGTCTTCAAAAACCGCCAAACCCTTGGCTCCAGCTTGAGTCAAGGGCTGGCGTTGAGATGGCTCCGACATTGGTTCCAATTAGATCTGAGGTGGGCAAAGTGGTATCCGCTCCGAAACCTGCATTGGAACTGACCCCAGCACACAAGCGCTCTAGAGCCCCCTCACTAGAATCCGTCCGATCGGCTCCGAGATCACCTCTCCTATCGGAGCGGAGTCATAGGACTCACTCATCTAGGTCATCCAGGCTTTCCAACCACGACATTGAGAGGGTGGTCAGTAGGCTCATAAAATCTCAGGCACTAGCCCAAATGCTCAAAAGCCCATCTCACCAGACTGTGGCTCCTTCGGTACCGCTATCGATTCCTTCTCCAATTCACCTCTCGAGTTTGGAGCCGGAGTTTGTTGGAACCGTAACCTTGCCCACGTCGGAGCCAATACTTCCACCTTCGGCTCCGGTGTCGTTGGCTCTGACCTCCTCATTGGTTCCATCCATGGAGAGGTCCTGGCACCGGGACTCCACTGTCGGCTCCGAGGGGGCGAGTGGCATCGGACCCTTGTCCAACCCCGCTCTCCCTCTCTGAGCTTTGGCTCTGGTTAGTTCGGCCCCGACATCATTCTCGGAGCCTTCTGTGTCAGTGCCGGGAGCAGTTCAGGTCTCTTCGGAGCCGGGACTACCCTTGGTACCTGATAGGGGAGCCTTCGAGATGATGAGGAGCATGCTGGACCCAGTGTCCACTCCAAGGTTAAGTTCTGCAGCTCCTCCCTCTACAGTGCCTGTTATGGTCTCTGGCCATCCTCCTGCTTCTGACAGCAGAGATCCAAAGCATAGGGTACCCACTTTGGGTGTCTCCTCCTCTTCCAAGGCCTCCCCTGAAGCCTCAGGGGAACCCCCTAGGAAAAGAAAGTGCAAGAGGAAGCACATAGACTCCCCCGAGTCTGTCACATTGGACACCGACTTGGATGAGTCGGAGGGTTCCCCGAGATCCCCCTCGGAGGATATCTCTTTTTCAGACATACTAGAGATCCTAAAACAGAGGGGAAATTGGTCCACTCTCAAACCCTCCGAGGACGAGTCGGTTTACCTTGACGCCTTTGGATCTCGCCCTTCCACCTCCTGGGTGTCTTCCCCTTTCGACCCACTAATGGTGGTAGTGGCTAGAAAGGCGTGGTCAGCTCCTGATTCAATGGAACCTACCCCTAGGAGACCCTCTAAATTTATTTCTGCACCAGAGGACAAATCCTCTCTCACCAAAAGGGTTTCAGTTGATGCTATGGTGGTAGCAGCAGCCACTAAGAAGGAATTGGCTGATCCTTCTGTACCTGTTCATCCTCCTAACAAAGAGTCCAGGACTATGGACAGGTACAGCAAGCGGACATTTGCTTCAGCGACCTTTACTATGAGATTGCTGAATTATTTATGTCATTTCACCCGCCTTCGGAGAGACTTGCTCAAAGAACTGGGTGAAACTGTACAGGATCCTTCTGCTGCGGGGTATCAGGACAAGATGAACTCCCAGCTGGCCACCCTTAACTCCATTGTTAACTCCTCCATGCGGCTTATCTCCTACGCAGCCGATGGAGCGAGTAGGGCTGCAGGCACAGATGTTGCATTGAGACGTCATGCTTGGATGCAAATCTGTAACTTTGCCAATCCCTGCAAGGCGTCCTTCACCAACACCCCCTTTGATGGTTCAGAATTGTTTGGACCTCAGTTGAAGAATACCCTCACCAGATGTGCACAAGATGGTAAGACTCTCTCTGCTGTGGGAGTCCATTTTTCCACACCTTCTCTAGATCTTATCCTAAGGGACAGAGGGGTGGAAAGATGTGGTTCCGCAAACCACAGGGAGACGCGCCTGCCGCACGTGGTGAATTTCCCCCCAGAGGCAGATGGGGGAATAATAACAGACCCCACCCCAGGGGCAGAGGGGTCCACAGAACCAGGGTTCCAGGGAATCTTTCCCTGACCAACCCTTTCAGCATCCCTGAGAAGCTGCCCGACTGTCCGCCTTCGGAGGCAGTCGGGGGAAAGATTATCTCTGTACCCGGAAGCCTGGCAATCCCTCTCCCAAGACACATGGGTACAGAAGATCATATCCGAGGGCTACAAAATTCCCCTTCACTTCCCCTCCAGTACAACCGCCAAGACCCCTATGAGACGTACCACCCGCACAAAGGGGTCAGGCACAGCTAGAAATAAAAAAGCTGTTACAAAAGAGAGTCATCCAGGCAGTCCCAGCAGATCATCTAGGATCCGGAATCTACTCCAGATTCTTTTTGGTACCAAAAAAGACTGGAGACTGGAGACCCATTTTGGACCTCAGCAGATTGAACAACTCTGTTCAAAAGACAAAATTTCGGATGGTAACACTGCAGTCCATTCTACCCTTTTTGGGCAGAGACAACTGGATGTGCTCATTAGACCTCCAGGACGCGTACTATCATATAAAGATACACAGGTGCTCCAGGAGGTTTCTCCGCTTCCAGCTGGGAGCCAGTCATTATCAGTTCAGAACCCTGCCCTTTGGTCTCACCACAGCCCCCCGGGTGTTCACCAAATGCTTGGCAGTGGTCATGGCTCACCTGAGACAAAAAGGATTCCAGGTGTTTCCATATCTAGACGACTGGCTCATTTCCACTACCACCAAGCAGCATCTTATAACGGCCAGGGATTACACTATTCAACTTTGCAACAATCTAGGTATTTCTATAAATTTTGCAAAATCCTCCTTGTTGCCTTGTCAATGTATAAACTTCATAGGCGCCGTATTAAACACCACAGAAACGTCTGCAACATTACCACACCAGAGAGTGACAGACATAAGGCGGAATGTTCAGTCCTTGTTTCAGTCCAACAGAGTTCAAGTCAAGCTAGTATTGAAAGCATTAGGCCTCATGGCGGCGGCGATTCTTCTACTCCCATTAGCCCGCTTCCACATGAGGCTCCTCCAGTGGATGCTGTTCTCAGTGGTCCTTTCATCAGCTCCCAATGACTCAACATCTTGATAACCCCATCATGCAAGAATCATCTCTCCTGGTGGATGGTTTCCCCTCAGCTTTTTCAGGGCAGACCCTTTGTCCCCCCCCCCCCCAGTTGCCACAGTGACAATGGATGCCTCCCTGTTCGGGTGGGGGGGGCACTATCAGGGCAGGACGGTCCAGGGCACATGGCAACAATTAGAACGCCACCTGCACATAAATGTCCTGGAGATGAGGGCGGTGCTTTTAACATTGCAAGCCCTTCAGAGCTCTCTTCCCACAGGGACTATAGCAATTCAAACGGACAATATGTTTGTGGTGTGGTACATATACAAGCAGGGCAGAACAAAGTCCTACCCCCTATGTCGAGAAGCACTCAGACTTTGGAAATGGGCGATTTCCTCTCAACGGTTTCTGATAGCAATGCACATCCCCGGGAAGTCCAACGTCATAGCGGACAGATTGAGCAGAACTATCCTCATGCCTCACGAGTGGTCTCTAAATCAAGCGGTAGCGGACAGAATATTTCAGAAGTGGGGCCAGCCTTGCTGCGATCTTTTTGCAACTCCTCAAAACAGCAAGTGCCTCGACTTCTTCACACTCTTTCCTCTACCAGACCATGCCCCCAGAGACGCTCTTGTTCACGATTGGCCCCGGAGTCTTCTATATGCCTTTCCTCCCTTACCATTCATCCCGCAATTAATTCAGAAAGCAACCGCATTGAGATCCAAAATGATCCTCATTGCTCTGTTTTGGCCTCGACAAGTATGGTTTCCGTTCCTGCACAGTTACCTACTGGAACAGCCTTGGCATCTGGAACCCCTTCCGGATCTGTTGACCCATTTCAGGGGCAAGCTGAATCAGTCTCTTCATTCCCTCAACCTCACAGCTTGGTTGCTCCACTTCCAGCCATAGCCAGGCTTTCCCTTATTTCTCCTCCTGTCCGTGATATCATTCTGGCTTCCCATAAGTCCAATACTAGGAAGACGTATGTGAGTAAATGGAAGCGTTTTTTGCTCTGGGCACAAGCTAGGTCCTTAGATCCTTTCCATGCACCCATTCATAAGGTTCTAGACTTTCTGGCGGAACTCTTTCATTCAGGGTCGTCAGCCACTATCAGGGTACAATTAGCGGCTATTGCTAATTTTCATGTGGGGCTCTCAGAAGCAAATATGTCCCACAAACTCTGTAAAGCCTTTCTCAAGGGCATCTTTTTGCTTAGACCTCCAATTAAGGATCTGCCCCCACAATGGGATTTGAATTTGGTTCTAACCTCATTGATTCTGCCTCCCTTTGAACCTGCAGCCTCTTGCTCCCTCAAGCTTCTTTCTTGGAAAACTCTGTTTTTAGTAGCCATAACATCTGCCAGAAGGGTATCGGAACTTCAAGCCTTGTCTGTCTGTCCCCCTTATTTGGTCTTTCACAAAGACAGGGTAACTCTCAGAACAAATCCTTCCTTCCTACCGAAAGTGTCCTCTGAAGCAAATCTAAACCACTCCATTGACTTGCCTGTCTTCTTCCCACACTATTCCAACAGGGCTGAACAGAAATTACATTCATTGGATGTTCATCGCCAACTACGGTATTATCTAGACAGGACAAAACAACTCAGAAAGTCAGACCAGCTCTTTCTCTCTTATGCTGCAGGAAAGAAAGGGCTTCCAGTATCAAAGGTTACTCTCTCCAGATGGTTGACATCTATTATTACCTTTGTCTATGAGTTGAGACACAGGCAACTTCCGTCTAGGCCTAAGGCTCAGTCAACCAGGGCACTATCAATATCAATGGCCTTTCAAGCAAGGTTACCATTAGATGCCATATGTGCAGCAGTTACATGGGCTTCCCAACATACCTTTATTGCCCATTACAAACTTGACATAGCCTCCAGAAATAGAGCTGACTTTGGTTCCACTGTACTCAGGAGTCTGTTCCATTGAGCCACCCAGGACTAAGGTGCTTGGGATGCTGTCGCATCCAGCAAGAATGAAGGCGAGAATGACAACTTAACATTAAGAAGTTATGTTCTTACCATAATGTTCCATGTTAGTTGTCATCTTCTCGCCTTCTTTCTTGCATCCCTCCCTCCTGCCCCCTAGCCTGGACAGACTTGAGGTCTCTGACTCCTTCCATTTCTTGAGATACAACATGTTACGGTTTCCCCATATCTTTAGTGTTACTAGCAGGGAGTCCGTACTTGCAAATGAGGATTATAATAATATATTTATACTATGTCTTAGCTTCCAAACGAGATCTGGGGAGTTAGCGTATGGTATTGTGGGTTATAGGGCTGCCTCGAGCCGGTAAAAATAGCTCTCGAGCTATAGTATAGGCCGAGTCGGAGCAGAGGATTGGCTCCCAACCCATCCAGCAAGAAAGAAGGCGAGAAGAAGACAACTAACATGGAACGTTATGTTAAGAACATAACTTCTTATTATTAGTTATTTCTTAATTGTAAGCCCTCCATGTTTTCTTCCAAAATTGCTATTTTGCGGAGGGATTATTAGGGAGAAGAGCAACATTTTGAGCCAAAATCGGGGACAGTTGAGAGGTTGGCTATGCCTAATTCTATAAAGCAATTTATTTGCATGTACCTCTCAACCTGTTAATGCAATAAATCTGGACAAGGCCAAATATATTGGGGGAACATAAACAGTACTAAAAATTGCTCTTGTATAAACTGAGACAGTTGATAGAATAACAAGTCTTACTTTGGCATGCATTTTTCTGAAGGTTATGAAGTCAAACTCAGTGAATCATTATTTAGTGACTTAATTCCTAAATGATTTGCCAGAAAACTACAAATTTTATGAGGAACAAACCAAAAATAAGAAGCAAAAATCTACTCATTCTTTGAAAATCTGGACAGTTGGGAAGTATAGTTCAGCTGGGCCTGTCTGAGTTTGCCGCCCTTCCCCCTCACAAAATCATGGTCGAATGGAGCCTCTGCAGCCATTCCAATGATCCATTACTTGGTTACTTCACTCCATTACCATAAACACTAATGTGCATACTGCTTTACTTCTATGATGATTTGGACTTCATTTGAAAGTTTTATTTTGCAGTTTACAGCACAAACACTAAGACATCTGCTAAACAAAGCAATGCAGTCTCACAATGAAAACAGACTTGGCATTAAAACTCACATTCATTGAAACAGCATTGAAACCCACATTCAAAGAAAATACATTTCGCCAGTGGCAGATAAAGATTACTTTTGGGCTGTTTTCAAATCATAGGCCCCTTGCATATGAAACATACATATGCTCTTTGATACACCTTCCTGATTGTACTAAATTATATTCCTTGTACAATACAGTACAGTTGTTAGAGAGCGTTTGTTTTGAACATTTTTCCAGTAAGCAATGAAACAAAACGCATGGACCCATAATGACAAAACTGCCCAGTTCAGAACATTTCATCATAAAAGTCTACTCAGACTTCTACAGTCCACCATTATCAGTAAATATGCACAATTCTACAGTCTACCATTATCAGTAAATATGCACAATTCTACAGTCCACCATTATCAGTAAATATGCACAATTCTACAGTCCATCTAAATACTTCCACATTAAAGAAATCTGTAACTAATGAAGAGGTTGCTGCTAGCAAACACATTTATATTTCATGGTTTCATCAAAAAATAAAAGTGTCTGTTGCCCCTGAGGAATAAATTGTCTATATTACATTAAAAAAATGATAAGCTAGTAATATTGCAAGAGGAAATGGATGGCAAACTGATAACAGGCTCATAGTTAGTATCTTCACCAAGGATGACATTCTCAGTACGGCAGCATCCACCTGCTGTGGGAGCAGAACCCACAGCCTTCTGCATCAAAAGCAAGTACACACAACCTGCTGTGCTATTAACAATGCAAGCCAACTCAGCATAAGCAGCACTAAACTTCTCTTCCCCTGCAGCTCTCAGCTCCTTGTAAAATCTACTCAATACTCAACTGCATCTCAACTTCGCTGCACAAGATATCTGGAAAAAGCCAAAATTGATTGGGGGGGGGGGTCAAAAGCCCAAAAAACAGGGACACATTAAATATTGCTTGTATAATCTTGGAAAGTTGCTAGAATAAAATGCTGTGTTACCACTACACATTTTACTGCCAAGGTCCCTGTGCAAAACAGTCAGAGCAACATACCACTATACCATATCAGCTGCTTTGTGAATGAAAGGAAGACTGAAACTTAAATGGCTATCATTTAGTGAATCCAGTTCTCATCATAGCTGTCAACCTCTTAGTACAAAACACCTGGACAAACCCAGTAATGAGGGAATACAGCCCTCAAACATATTCAGTGAATTCAGTTCTTGCCATAGCTGTCAAACTTAGCACAAAAAAACTGGACAAAGCCAATAATGGGGGAATACAGTCCCAAAAATAGGGACAAAATTTCAAATATTCATCTTATAAACTTAGAAAAATTGCTAGAATAAAAGGTTGTGTTACTATGCATTTTCTGAAGAATATGAAGTCTGAAATTCAAATGCCTGTCAATTTTACTTTTGATGGAACAAAAACAATTTTCAGCAGAGACCCAGGAAGAAATACTGCAGATACGTCTTTGTAAAATGGCAGGACACCAGAGCAAATCCACACAAACACAGGGAGGAGATGCAGACTCCACACAGAAGGCACCCCCATCCAAGAATCAAACCAGAAATCCTATAGCTGTGAGGCAACAATGCTACCACTGCACCATTAAAGAATTAAACATTCAGAAACCTAAAGTCTGAAATTCAAATGCCTGTCAATTTTATTTAACATTTGTTAACCAGGACAGTCTGACTTGGAACAAAAAAACAATTGTCAGCAGAGGCCAAGGAAGAAATAATGTAGACATGTCTTTGTAGCATGGGAGGACACAAAAGCAAACCCACACAAACACAGGGAGAAGATGCAGACCCCACACAGAAGGCACCCCAGCCAAGAATCAAACTTGAGAACCTACAGCTGTGAGGCAACAATGCTACCACTGCACTATCAAACATCAAGCATTTAAACATTTAGAAACCACAGATATTATGAGGAACAGAACAGATCAAATATGAGGCAAAAATCTGCAAATTTGTTAAAAATGGTGGTGGGTAGGGAATTCAGGCCCTTAACACCTGCATACAAGGTACATGGTTCAAGCCTGAGGTATTCCCTACCACACCACCATGAGTCTTTGTCTAGCCACCAGTATATAGCAACTGGGGCATTTCACACACACACACACACACACACACACACACACACACACACACACACACACACACACACACACACACACACACTTCTTACCTTGTTGACGATATCCGAACAGCCCCACTGACAAGCTAAATAACTGCTCCACTTTGCCGCCGATATCCAAACAGCCAGTATTCCTTGCGCGATTGGTCCATCCCAAAGTATTCCTTGCAGTCCAAATCTGCGACTGGTCCTGCCTGCGACTGCTGCAGTCCGGAGTGCCTCCATTTCGTGATGGCACCGCCGCACAGACTGCTGGGCATCTTGGGGCTGAGATGCCTTTCCCCCTATCTAGACTTCTGAGAAAGCAGTCTGAGAGCGTGTGCGCATGCGTACACTTACGGGAATTTTACAGTTTTTGATTTTGTGTTTCTCTGTTCTATTTTTATTTTTTTTTTAGGTGGGAGAGCTGCAGTCCTATAGCACGAGCCGCCCCTGGTTGGAAGACTCTAGAAAAGTATGACAATTAGGAAGATCAGTATAAAGTAATGAAAATCCTAGAAAAAGCTATGTGTTATAGTGTTATGTGAAAAGTACGAAGGCATAGTATGCCACATATTGATGTGATGCTAAATTAATTTGAAGGATGAAGGAAAGAGGATAATTTTTGTTTAAGGCAGTTTTGAGTTTCTTTACATCTTTTTCAAAGAATTCCCATTGAGTATGCAAATTGATAGCATGCTGTTTGGGAAAAAGCATTGTACTTTTAAGAGACTGCTACGGGGGAATTTCACTTTCCTAATGTCAGCATTTCATTCTGATTTTGAACACAACTTCCTAGACAAAGACACTATACAAAATGATCTTATCAGGTTAACCAACTTTAATAAATAAAAAAATGAGTGTCAACCAGATTTAGGAATCCATTAAGAAGTTGAGAGATGGGCACATATAAAAAAAATGGTTAATATATTTAGCATTAAAGGACTAAAGGGCAGCATAGTGGAAGGTGGCACAGTGAATAGCATTGTTACCTCACAGCAAGAGGTTCCCCAATTCGATTCTTGGCTGGGGTGCCTTCATTGTGGAGTTGTCAGGTCCTCCCTGTGTTCATGTGGGTTTCATCCAGGTGCTCCGGTTTCCTCCTACATACCAAAGACATGCATTAGGTGATCTGGACACTTAGCCATAGGAATGGGTATGGGTGTGTGTGTGTGTGTGTGTGTGTATGTGTATGTAAGAACTACCGTTGCAGGGTTAGCCATCCAGACTTGTAAATCTGGGCTCTAGGTGACTGTCACTGTTGAAGTGACACCCTGACCCCATATGCAAAAATGAGAAAAAGGTGTTGTAGATGGATGGATAGAATCCCAAAAATGACAGCACTGGCACCTATCCTTTCATTTCTCTGTTTGTCATAATGCAGAAAAGGCTTATTTAGTGTAGAAAATGTTTAGTAATAAACTTTGTAAGTTGTTACTGTGATAAGTGAGCTGACCCTTCTTGGACTATTTTCATTTGTGAACTGTGCCACAAAGGCAAATACTTCATTTAATGTATTCAGGGTTTGCCTGGATGATCTACTTTTGAGTTAATAAAACTTGTAGTGCTACAAGTGTACAAACATAGCAATGAGAGACACTGTTTTATAAATGATTTTTTTGCCATGTCATTTTTAGATATGACATTTTCTACTGGGTTTGAGGAAGTACATGTGGTGTTATGGTTTGTTTGCTTCTAATTTTTAATGTCTGAAATGTAAATGCAGCCTATCTACATTTCATCAGTGGAATAATGCAGATGGAAAGGGGACAGAAAGATTTCTGTTGTGTGAAGTTTGTCCTTTGTTGGTGTGCAGGAAGCAAACTCCATTGTGCAGGTTTACAGGAGATCACCCCCATCCCCTGCAAGACTGTTTTCATAATGTTGTAAGCTTTGAGGTGTGTTTTTGTTCTTCTATTTTAGTCAGGGATATATTTTTCTTTAACAAAGAAAATGAAAAACGTCTATCTCAGACCATTTTCAGCTTCAAGGACAAGAGTTATGAATTAAGTATATATGTATATTATGAGTGTGTTTCTGTGCCTGCAAAAAAACACCCACCCACTCAACCTACATATACAGACATACATAGACACATACATAGTAGAAAAGGATACCAATTTTAGAGAAGCAAATCAAATTAGTATATGTTGGGAAGATGGAAGAAAAGTAGAATACCCAAAAAAAAGCCATACAGGGAGCGCGAGAACATGAACAATCCACCTACAGGGAGCATGAGAACATGAACATTCCACCTAGTTAGCAGTGATCAGGAACACACTCCTCAACCAGGAACCCTTAGTGATACCATATTAAGAAAAGTTTGCTTTGCTTCACCAACCAGCATGTTTTAAAGAGATGGGAACAAACTGGATTAAACAGACTTTGTAAAATTTCACTGGGTAAGGGAAATGTTACTTCTCTAACATTCTGCAACCACAATCCAGACCATAAGAGCAAGTGCAAGAAAAACATATGAGTTAACAGTTTAGTGCAGTCAATCCATCAGCATGTGTTAGGAGGTGGGAGTGAAAATTGGATTACTCAGAGAAAACCCCAAAACATAGGTATATAGGTGTATACTAGGCTAACAACCACTGTGGGTCCCTTATAAGCCTATCCAAGAATCTCAATGCATCCCATAAGTTTATATGCCTTAGAGGTTGTTTTAAGGGATATATGTAAGCTAGGACAAGATTTACAGGCTGCCTCTACTCACTAGAGACATGCATGCTCGACCCAGTGTGTATTTTCAATTTCCCATTCACAGGTCCAGGTTTCTCTTGAATAGGTTCGTACTAGGCTATCTGCCCTGGGGCATTTATAAGCCTAGTCTGATTGTGTTTGGCTTACGCCACCGCTTGATTTGAGTATACTGTGCACTTTTTAAAGTTTAGTTTACTGTGCCTCTGTCTAATAGTGACATGGAAGTAATCCCCGGGACAAACCTATGATCCCCCATCCACTCATCAAGATTCTTCTTGAAGAGAGTCAGTGAGGTGCTCTGCCTAACATGAACTGGAATTCTATTCCAGAGCGAAGGGAGCTTCTGGGTTATGAATCTGTCCCTCCAGCATGTTCTATTTATTTCTGTGCTGAGGTTCAAGTCCCTCGAGTGCGTGGCTCTAAG
Source organism: Protopterus annectens (assembly GCF_019279795.1). NCBI lineage: Eukaryota > Metazoa > Chordata > Ceratodontiformes > Protopteridae > Protopterus > Protopterus annectens. Next base: position 268,902,193 of record NC_056726.1, on the reverse strand, counting down.
GGATTTAGATTTACTGAGGTGGAGCATGTCCATTAATTCTGGGTTGGACATAGCTTTATATGTCAGGCATAGATCGCCTCGAAGTAGGTGGTATGCAACTGAGTAGAGCTGGAGTTTTTTTAACCGAGCAGCATATGGCATCTGTTTGAGTCCCTTGATCCTCCTGGTGAGGTACTTTTGGGGTCTTTCTAATTGCTGCAGGTGTCAGGTAAGGTACATCCTAAAGGGGCATTGTATTCTATGATGGGCCTGATGAGGGATGAATAAAGGGCATGATTACCTCTCTTGATCTAGATGTGAATCCTTTCATGATGAGGTGGGCTATGTAGAAGGTCTTTCTAACCACTTTGGCAATGTGGTTGTCAAAGGAGAGATTGCTATCAACTTGGGTCCCCAGATCCCTAATTACTTTCTCTGTACTTAATGGGTTACCACCTATGTGGTAATTTGTGGGCACATTGTTTTTGCCAAAGGGTATGACTATACACTTTTTGGCATTTAGCTTTAGACCATGGCTCTGGCACCAGTTATCAGTCTCTAAGAGACCTTTTGAAGGATGTTTGTGTCAGCTGGAGAGTTGATTATGGCCCAGTTTGCAGTCATCTGAACTTGGTGAGCCATAGTCCTCCCACGTTGGCCTGTACCTCAGAAAAGTAAATACCGAACAACAGAGGTCCCAGGACAGAACCTTGTGGGATGCCACTTGTGACCGGTTTTGAGTCTGACATGGCTCCAGCAACTCTGACTCTGTGGGTTCTGTCTTTGAGCCAGTTTGTGACCCATCTTGTGACCTAGGGGTTTATATTTAGGCTGGATAGCTTATCTATGATGCCCGAGTGGGGTATTGTGTCAAATGCCTTTGCGAAGTCCAGATAGGCTGTGTGGACTACCTTCCCTTCATCTATGGCCTTGGTGACTGTTTCGAAGAAGTCAACCAGGTTCAAAAGGCAGGATCTGCCCTTGACGAAGCCAAATTGGGTAGGATCTAGTGTCTGTAGGTCCCCAATGTCTTTGCTTATGAGTTCCATGATGATCCTCTCCATAGCCTTGCAGACTAGGCTAGTCAGGCTTATGGGGCGATAGTTTCCAGGGTCTGCAGAGGCGCCACCTTTGTGGAGTGGGACCACTGTTGCTGTACGCCATTCTTTGGGCACATATCCTGTAGTGAGGCTGAGATTGTACAGCAGTTTTACTTGAGGGATTAGTTCTTCCTGGAGTTCATGTAGGACGCAACCTGGGACTCCATCTGGTCCCATGGAAGCAGTGTTTTTTGTTTTGGAGAGGGCGGCCTTCACCTGAGCATCAGAGATGTTTGGGAGGCTGCACTCTGCCGGGATAGATACTTGCTCTTTGGGGGGGGGGGGTGGAGAAGTTTGCACTGAACCTGTCTCCCAGGATATTGGCGATGTCTGTGGGTTCAGTGTATTTTTTGTCATTTAGAATCAACTCAGAACAAGTCTGGGAGTTGCATCCCACTCCCACAAGAGGGGAAAACATACTAGACCTGATCATAGGTCCTAACATAACTGAAAAAAGCCTTATGATCGTCTTTAGTGTCCTGTGCAATTTTTCTCTCGAAGCTGGCCTTGGGAGGATTTTATGAGGGATCATAATTTTTTGCTAGTACTGATCAGAGAGGCATTCCCTTTTAGGGATTTTGCTCCATCATGTAGTAGCTTCCTCCTTCTGTTGTACAGTTTATGGCTGGGGTCCACCAGACTGGACTCCTGCCTTTGGATGATTGGGTCTTGATTTTGTTTGGGATAGCATGATCCATGCATTCCTGGAGATGTCCGTAGAAAGCGTTTATATAGGATTTTGCAGTTTGGGCCGTAGTTTCCACTGGCCCTGGGGCCTTGAAGGATTCCATTTCAGTTTTGAGAAGTGTGACATTCGCTTTTGAGAAGTTTTTCACTGTGGTTTTCTGGTCTGGGGGTGGGGTCGGGATGTGGATATCCAGTGAAATTAATTTATGGTCTGATCTTACCAATGAGGGATATACTTCTGGTATGGAGCATAGAGTCCCCATGTTGGTAATGATCAGGTCTAGTATGTTTTCCCCTCTTGTGGGAGTGGTGACTAGTTGTTCCATAGCATTTGACTTTATAAATTCCAGGAACCTTTGGGCTAAGGTGCTGGGGCTTGAGTAATACTCCCAGTCTATGTTTGGGTAGTTGAAGTCGCCCAATATAATGGTGTTCGGAGAGATCTTAGTGTTCTCCAATGTTTTCAGGAAAGCCAAGTGGGATTCCTGACTTTGAGAGGGTGGTCTGTAGGATGCTATAAACTGAAAAGCAGTCTTGCCCACTGTCAGTTGCACATGGATGGTCTCCGATACTTCGTGCACTACCACTAACCTGGAGGTGTGGATATCCTTGATAAATATGGAAACTCCCCCTCCTTTTGTGGTTTGGTCTGGGTATTGGGGCCGAAAAGCATGGTATGAGGTATAACCTGGTAGTGCTGGGGTGCTCTCTGGAGCCTTGAACCAGGTTTCTGTCACTGCACAGATATCGATGTTCAACATACTGAGGAGAGATTCGAGTGCGTGCATCTTGAGGTTAAGACTTCTGGCATTTAGCAGCATTACCTTAGTTTCTTGTTCCTTGTGCTGTCTATGGAGGTGGGTTTGACTTTTGAGCCATGCCTAAAAAAAGGCACTATGGGGGTGGCAAGAGCCTTTGCCAATATCCGAAAGCCTAGGGGTGACAGGTGCAAGCTGTCCCTAGCGAAGCAACGTGGCTTGTAGAGCATGTCATCCCAGGCTGACAGACACTGGATCCCCTTTGAATGACACCAAAATTTTAGCCAGTTGTTAAAATCGATCATTTTGTCTTTATACTGGGGCATCATTCTAGGTGAGGGTAAGATGCTGCTCAAGGTCAGGGTCATACCAGCCTGGGCTACATGATCAGAGAGCTCCTCTAGGTCTCTTTTCATGTAGTCGAGGGAGGTACGTCTCAGGTCATTCACGCCAGCATGTACAATGACAGAGTCATAGTTTCATAGTATAGTACTAGGCTATCTGCCCTGGGGCATTTGTAAGCCTAGCCATAATGATGTGGCTTTTGCCACCCCATTAAATGGTACAAAAATGTACAGAATAAATCTAGAATACTGTGCCTCTGTCTAGTAGTGACACAGTGAAGGTCCCCTTATATAATAGAATTAGTTTACTGTGCCCCTGTCTAGCAGTGACACATATGTGACCCCCCTGGGGTAAACTTACGATCTCCCATCCACTCATCAAGATTTCTCTTGAAGAGAGTCAGTGAGGGGCTCTGCCTAATATGAACTGGGATCCTGTTCCAAAGCATGGGAAGCCTCTGGGTTATGAATCTATCCCTCCAGCATGTCCTATTCATACTTGTGCCGAGTTTTAAGTCTTTAGCTCTTGTGGTCCTGATGGATTTGGATTTTTTGAAGTGGAGCATGTCCATCAGATCCTGATTGGACATGGCCTTGTACGTCAAGCAGAGATCACCTCTGAGCAGGCGGTATGCTACTCAATAGAGCTGAAGTTTCTTTAGTCTGGCAGAATAAGACATATGTTGGAGACCCTTGATCCTTTTGGTGAGGTACTTTTGTGGTCTCTCCAGCTGTTGCAAGTGCCGGGTGAGGTACATACCAAATGGGGCATTGTACTCAATCATGGGTCTGATGAGGGAGGAATATAGGGGTACAATGACATCCTTGGATCTGGATGTGAAACCCTTCATGATGAGGTGTGCAAGGTAGAATGTTTTTCTAACCACTTTGGCAACGTGGGTGTCAAATGAGAGGTCGCTGTCTACTTGGGTCCCTAGGTCTCTGATTACTTTTTCCGTACTCAGTGGGTTGCTGTCTATGTGATAATTTGTGGGTACTTTGTTTTTACCAAAAGGGATGACTATACATTTTTTGGCATTTAGTTTAAGCCGTGACTACGGCACCAGTTGTCCGTTTCAGTGAGGCCTTTTTGCAGGATGTGTGTATCTGCTGGTGTATCGACTATGGCGCCTAGTTTGCAGTCATCTGCGAACTTTGTCAGCCACAGCCCTCCCTTGTTTGCTTTAACATCTGAGAAATAAATGCCGAACAAGAGGGGTCCCAGGACAGATCCCTGTGGGACACCACTTGTGACTGGCTTTGAGTCTGACATTGCTCCAGCGATTTTAAATTTATGGGTTCTGTCCTTTAGCCAGTTTGCAACCCATCTAGTGACATAAGGGTTTACTTTTAAGTTGTTTAGCTTATCTATGATGCCTGAGTGGGGTATTGTGTTGAAGGCCTTAGCCAAGTCCAGGTATGCTGTATGGACTGCTTTGCCCTCATCAATGGCTCCAGTGACTGTTTCGAAAAAGTCAACCAGGTTTAAAAGGCAGGATCTGCCCTTTACAAAGCCGAACTGGGTGGGGTCAAGCGTCTGTAGGTCCCCTATGTCACCGTTTATGAGTTCCATAATGATTCTTTCCATAGCTTTGCAGACCAGGCTAGTCAAGCTTATGGGGCGGTAGTTTCCAGGGTCTGTACAGGCACCCTCCTTGTGGAGTGGGACCACTGTTGCTGTATGCCAGTGTTCAGGTACATATCGAGTAAGGCTAAGGTTAAATAGCATTTTTATGTGTGGGTTTAGCTCCTCTTGGAGTTCATGTAACACGCACCCCGGGATACCGTCAGGTCCCATTGATGCTGTGTTTTTTGCTTTGTTTAGGGCGGTTCTCACTTGGAAATCTGAGATGACAGGGAGATTACATTCAGCTGGGATAAGTATTTCTTCTTTTGGGGGTGAAGGAGGCTAGAAATTTGCACTGAACCTGTCAGCCAGAATGTTAGCAATATCTGTGGGTCCAGTGTATTTTTTTTTGTTGTGAACCAACTCTGAGCATATCTGAGGGTTTCCGCCCAGGTTTCAACATAGCTGAAGAAGGCTTTGCGGTTATCTTTAGTGTTCTTAGCGATTTTTCTCTCAAAGTTTGCCTTGGATGTTTTTATGAGAGAACGTAGTTTTCTACTAATGTTGATCAGAGATGTCTTCCCTTCATGGGATTTCACTCTGACGTGCAGTAGCTTCCTTCTTTTGTTATACAATTTGTTTATGGCTGAGGTCCACCAGACAGGACGCTTACATTTGGTGGAGAGGGACTTAGATTTGTTTGGGATTGCATGATCCATGCATTCTTGGAGATGTCCATAGAAAGCATTTGTGAAGGATTCGGCATTGTGGGATGTGGTATCCACTGGCACAGTGGGCTTAAAGGATACCATCTCAGTCTTAAGAAGAGTGAAGTCTGCTTTTGAGAAGTTTTTCACTGTGGTCTTTTGTGGTGGGGGTGGAGGTGGGATATGTATATCCAGGATGATTAGTTTGTGGTCAGATCTCACTAGTGAGGTATATACTTCCGGTGTGGAGCATTTTGTCCCCATGTTTGTGATGATCAGGTGTAGTATATTATCTCCCCTAGTGGGAGATGTGACTAGTTGTTCCAATGCATTTGAATTTATGAATTCCAGGAACCTTTGGGCTAGGGTATTAGGGCTAGAATAATGTACCCAATCTATGTTTGGGTAGTTGAAGTCTCCCAGTATGATGGTATTTTGTGATGCATTCATATCCTCCAATGTCTTCAGGAAGGCTGAGTGGGGTTCTTGAGATTGGGAGGGTGGTCTGTAACATGCTACCAAGTTGTATAGCAGTTTTGCCTATGGTTAGTTGCACCTGTATAGTCTCTGATGCTTCATGTGTTGCTACTAACCTGGAGGTGTGGGTGTCCTTTTTGAATATGGACACTCCCCCTCCCTTTGTGGTTCGGCCCCCGGGTTTGGGGCGAAAAAGCATGATACGAGGTATAGCCTGGTAGCACTGGGGTGCTCTCAGGAGCCTTGTACCAGGTTTCAGTTACTGCACAGACGTCAATGTTCTCCATGCTGAGGAGTGCATCAAGTGCCTGCATCTTGAGATTTAGACTTCTGCGTTGAGCAGCATTACCCTTAGCTTCTTTCCATTTTTGTTTTCTAAGGAGGTGGGTTTGTCTTTTGAGCCTTGCCTAAAAAAGGCACTATGGGGGTGGCAAGAGCCTTAGCCAATATCCGGAAGCCCAGTGGTAACAGGTGTAAGCCATCCCCTGTGCAGCAGCGTGGCTTGTCCAACATATCATCCCAGGCAGACAGACATTGGATCCCCTTCGAATGACACCAGTACTTGAGCCAATTGTTAAAGCTGATCATCTTGTCTTTGTATTGTGGTATCATTCTTGGTGACGGCAAGATGCTGCTGAGGGTCAGGGTCATACCAGCCTGGGCTACATAATCGGAGAGCTCCTCTATGTCTCTTTTCATGTAGTCCAGGGAGGTACATCTCAGGTCATTCACACCAGCATGGACAATGACGGAGTCATATTTGTACTTGCTTTGGAGTGACCTGAGTGCATGTGTTATGTGGCGGATCCTAGCTCCCGATAGACAGCTCACAGTCACCTTCTCCTTGTTCAGCCTGGTCAGTGGGACATCAGTGTGTCTGACTATGGAGTCACCTATTACTAGTATATCAGGCAAGGTGTTTGGCCTTAAGGGCTGCCATTGGTCGACACACTGATTTATTGAAGTATGTGTTGCATGTGTTTTGTTTTGAGGTGGTGGATTTTTGGATGTCTGCTTTGGGAGCCTCTGTTGTTTTGGTAAGTTTTTTATTAGAGCCTCCAAGTATGTCTTTGTGTTTTTATGTGTTTGGTTTGCAGTTGTGGTAGGTCTATGTGGGACTGGGATTGTTGTGTGTGTGGTTGCCATCTCCTCCTGTCTGGTCATGCCAGCCCTGAGTTGAGAGAGTTCAGCCTCCAGTTTGGCTATATAGTTGCATCTCTCACATGTATTTGTGTTTGTTTGGAGGAGGAGAGGGTTGTCTGTGTACATGAGACAATTGTAGCATTGTCTCAAGATGCCCAGATTGACCAGCTGAACTGGAGATGATGCCAGCAATCTACCACTCGACATGCTAGAACAGTATAAGGGAGTGGTATACCTTTAAGGGAAGTGGATATTCACAGGGTGGTAAGTAGATGTAGTGCTTTACTTAGTACGAGAGTGCTTACTTAGTAGAGAAGTATTGAGAACAAGTGCTAGGCTTATAATACAGTGAGTAGTCTGGTTATACTAAGAGTAGAGCTTCCTTAAGGGAAAATTTGAAGAACAGACTTTGCGGAGCCAGAAAAAGTTTAACCCCTGTTGTCGTATGCATTGACACATAAAAGCCGTGCAAACACGGATTTTAAACAGTGAACTACAAAGAGCTGGAAATGGTCCCAAACAACCAATTACTACAGCTTCTTGTGCTGAGGTCACTTCCCCAAGGACAGGTATGCAGCTGCTCCCCCACTCCCACTGGTGAGCAAAGAAACTTCCTTCTATCCAAGTAAGGTAATGGACAACACAGGAACTACACCACAGCCCAGAATACAGCAATGCCTGTAAACTGGTCTAAACTAGTCGAGGAAGGTGGGAAAACAAGGATTATTTTTTTGTTTTTTTTTTGGTAGAAACACACAGAAAATGCAGAAACAGTGATAAATTAGTTACACAGGCTAGCACACTATAGTGGGCAGCCTCCACAGTTAAATTAAACAAACAAACAAGCAAACTTTCGATCAAATTCGACTAAAATGTAACTAAGTGCAGATTTTAAAATAATGCAGCAATCAGTTAAAAAACAGTTCAGGCTAGTTCAAGGTAAGCTACAGAAGCTATTTCAAGTGAAAAAAAGCAAAGATACTTAAATCAAGAAGGTAGTCGCTTTTCTGAGTTCCCTGCTGCTAGGACCACTCTGTAAACCCACATGGAGCTTGTCTGAGCAGTATAGCCAGATAAAAATGCCCAGAGGTGGATTTTAAACAGTGAACTACAAAAGAGCTGGAAATGGTCCCAAACAACCAATTACTACAGCTTCTTGTGCTGAGGTCACTTCCCCCAAGGACAGGTAGGCTGCTCAAAGCTCCCCACTCCCACTGGTGAGCAAAGAAACTTCCTTCTATCCAAGTAAGGTAATGGACAACACAGGAACTACACCACAGCCCAGAATACAGCAATGCCTGTAAACTGGTCTAAACTAGTATTTGTATTTGCTTTGGAGTGACCTGAGTGCTTGCGTTATGTGGCAGATCCTAGCACCCGACAGGCAGCTCACTGTGACCTTCTCTTTATTCAGCCTGGTGAGCGGAACTTCAGTGTGTCTGACAATAGAGTCACCTATTACAAGGGTATCAGGTGTGTTATTCAGCCTTAAGGGCTGTGACTGCTTGGCACACTGACTTTGTGTGCTATGTGTTGTACGTGTTTTGTTTTGGGGTAGCGTTTGCTTTGATGTCTGCTTTGGAGGTCTCTGTTGCTTAGGTAGATTTTTTTTTTAGAGCCTCCGAGTATGTTTTTATGTTTTTGTGTTTTTATGTGTTTGGTTCGCTGTTGTGGTGGGACTATGTGATACTGGAATTGTGTTGTGTGAGGTTACCTTCTCCTCCTGACTGGTTACACCAGTTTTGAGATGAGAGAGCTCAGCCTCCAGTTTGGCTATATGGTTGCATCTCTCACATATATTTGAACCTGTTTGGAGGAGGAGAGGGTTGTCCGTGTACATGAGACAGTTGTAACATTGCCTCAAAATTCCCAGATTCACCAGCTGGACTGGAGAGGAAACCATTGACTGACCTTTGGACATGCTTGAGTAATATAGGGAACTGAATTAAAATGGACCAATAGGGGACAAGGTAATCGTAGAGAGTATAAGAGTAAGTAATGCTTATGGTTTATTAGTGCTAACTTGTAAGATTACTTATTTGGACCAGTGAGGGGCCTTAGACTGAGAATATGGTGTTTAATTTGAGAGATAGAGCAGTTCTAAGGGAAAAAGTGAAGAGCAGACTTTGTGGAGCCAGGAATAGTTTAATTAGGCGGTGCTGCCCGATGTTGCTCTATGTGCAAAAACGCGCAAAACAGGGTTTTAAGAGAAGGAGATCAAGGAGTTTGGAATTGACCCAAAATGGCCAATAAAACTACAGTTTCAAGGCAGTAACCACTCCCACAGGGGCAGGCAGGCTGCTCAATGTTTATCACTGCCACTGATGAACACAGAGACTTCCCTTTAGCCGAAGCAAACAATGGCCTCCAAGAAACTTACAAACAGTTCAGAACAGCAAATCTGTAACTGAACTTTTTTAAATCTCAGAAAAGTGGGAAAAAAAGCAAGATTTTTTTTTTTTTTTTAAGGAAAGCAGAGGTTTACAAGTATCAACAAGTTAGAACAGTGCAGTAAATGACCCCACACTTGAGTGCTAGGCCAGAGACAGATAAAATGCAAGGTTTAAGAAAAAAACAATTTTAAAAATAAGTGCAGGCAGGAAATTCAGTAATCAGCTCTAGGTTGTGTTCTAAATACAGTTACCAACACAGAAATCAAGTTTAACAAGCCAGAAAATGCTCAAAAGTAGGTGGCAATGCAGAAAAACTTAACAAATAATCCTTTCTTCTCTCAGCGTTTTCTCCCCTTGGTGGGTGCTTTTAGGATTGGGGAGAGCTCTACTTCACATGGACTGGAAGCCTATTTTATAGAAGAGACATTTGCAGAGACACTTACATGTCCATCCAACATGCTCTATTTATGTCACAAGAAAAGTTTCAGTTCCTAGATAGAGTAATTCTGATGTTATTCACTTTGAGGGTATACAAAAGGTCCATCAGAGAAGGATCCAAGGATGCCTAGTACGGCAGGCATGGATTACCACTCAAAAGTCAGTAGGAATCAATTGTACAGAGATAGGGTTTTGAGTCGATCTGCACAGGATGTGCTGTTTATGCCTTGCATTTGTTTTGTGAGAAACCTCTGTGGACATTCCAATTGTTGCATGCACTTGGTTAGGTACACATCAAACAGGACGTTTTACTCAGTGACTGGCCTGATGAGGGCTATATACAGTGGAACAATGACTTTAGACTTAGATGCCATGCTCTTGCTTATAAGTTGAGCATCATAGAATGATTTCCTTTTTATCTTACACACATGTTGGTCAAAATCCAGGTTACTATCTACATACTTACCCAATTTCCTGACTACTGGTTCTACTGTTATGGAAGTGTTATTGATGAGATAATTTCCTAGGGGGGACTGACTTCCTAAGAGGTACTATTGTGCATCTCTTGGTATTGAGATTTAAGCCATGACTTTAGCACCAGTCATTTGTCCGTGTTAACCCTTAATGTAGGATGTTAGTGTCTTGGGGGAATTCTATGACTGCGCTTAGTCTGCAGTCAGCTGAAAACTTGGTCAGCCATAGGTCCTTAACATTGGCCTTAACTACTGAGAAATGTTTGCCAAAAAGAAGTGGACCCAGGGTCCTGTAGACTTCACTAGTGACTGGTCTCTTTGGGGAAGTGTGGTCTCCCCTATCCTAACTTCCTTGGTCCTTTCTGAGAGCCAGGTGGTGATCCAGCATGAAACATGGGGTTTATGCCTATATCCACGAGTTAATGTATAATGTCTGAGTGGGATATTATATCAAATGCTTTAGCATAGTCAGGGTCAAGTAAGCACTGTTGTGTCCTCATCCATTTTCTTGGTGACCTTCTCAAAGAAGCCCACCAGGTTAAGTAGACATGTTGTGTCCTTGACTAAACCAAACAGAGTTGAATGCAGTGTTTGAAGGTCTTCTATGTCCTTATTAATCATTTCCATGATAATTGTTTCCATGGCTTTGCATACTGAGCAAGTCAGATGTATGGGTCTATAATTACTAGTTTTGTTGATGGCCTGCCCTTGTGCAGACGACAGATCATTGCAGTCCTCCATTTATGTGGCACAAAACTTGTCTAGAGGCTTTGGTTAAACAGTGACGTCAGTGGTCCAGATAATTCATGTTTCAGACTACTTGGGAGGAATCCTGGGATATTATTTTGACCATTGATCCAATATTTTGGGCCTTAGAGAGCACATCTAGGACCTGCTCCCTTATGATAACTTTTTTCTTTGATGTTTTTTCCTGGGGATGGCCAAGGTGGGGGGGGGGTAAAATTATTGCTGAATTTGTCATCTACCAGATTTGATAAATCTTTTGACTTCATGTAGGTGACTCCATTTAAACTCAGTTCTGCACACAACTGTGTGCTTCCTTTGAGGTTGTGGTGAACATGTTAAACCTTCCAGTGACCAATAGTTGGGACTGAAACCAAAACCCTGAGCATCTGAGGCAGACAGATTACCAACTAAGCCATCACTCTAAAAGCCATGAGAAACTGCAGGCAGGAAAATTCAGAAAATGACAGATTGTGACAGAATTCAAAATCAACTGGTGACTATCCACTTTACTGTTAATATTTAAATGAATTTGAATAACTATTCCAGCATTTGCCAACATTTGTGCTTCAAAACCTGAGCAAGCAGTACGTGACATATGTACAAACATGCACTGCTACGCGCAGCAGCACTAATATTGTCGTAACTGTAAGATATAAATGTCTGTGTGTGAATATATACACATTGCATGTCCCACATGGTTGTCCATCCCTGCATAAGAATCTGTAGCCATGACTTTGAATGGTAACCACTGGCCTCTTGTTTGCCAAGAAATGACAATATCCTAAAGCTAATTAATTGCAGACAGAAAACAGTTCAGGTCCAATGTGAGAATACATCCACCAAGTCCACCTTAAGAAACCTTGTTCCTTTAATGTACCTGGCCCTTATTAAATCACTAAAGTTCAATTATTTCTTTATGGCAAACTTGAATTATTCCATGTTGATAACATATTTACAACCCTGCCATCTGTGTTAAGGTGACGTTATTGTTTTTGAGGCATACTTACATATTTATTATTTAAAAATGGTTGTTTAAGAGTCAAACAAGTGATTTAGTATATAGTACTTTACTTGCTTGTCTTCTACTACAGAAGGTGCATTTTTATTTCTTAAAATATGAAAATTAAATGACATTCAATGTCTTTATATTGATGCTTATATTGAAATTCTGTTACAGACCAAAATAAGTAGGTCAGGTAGTTATTTTCCTTTCTGAAGTGAATTGCTAATGGAAACTGAAATTACTTATATAGCAGGCTAACTGTCTGGACTTGAAAATTTGTGCTAGAAAATAAATGGTGTTGCTTTGGAAGATGAAAAGTGCTTACTGAAAACAAACATGGAGATTCAGAGCGTGAATTCAATTCAGTGTGCTAGTTGTTTTATATTCCACATCAAATTTGTGGATCATATATTTTACAAACAATTTGCATTACTGAAAGAGACACTAACATAGTATTTTTCTTTCCTTGTATACTGGGAACTCTGAAATGCTACATTTTGCTCATATATTTAGTTTCAGGATAGTTTTATATTGCACCGATTTCAAATGTTTCCTTTATCTTATAAAGTAAAACTGCTTGAATGTATCCGTTTATGCAATAATTTTGCTTATGCAATTAGAAGGCTTGAATGTAAAGAAAAAAATCTGAGTACACATTACGCAACAGTTCGTAAAATATTAACTGGATAAAGATGATTTTTATAGAAGGACAGATTCTGATTCCCTGAGCTCGGTACAGTCTAATGAAATTTTGAAGCAGCAGTAATACATTTACATCATGTGCGGTGTTTCACAAAAGAGGAAGAACGTGCCATTTGGCATTCTGCATGTTTATCATTAGAGATATCTACCCTAGTCGGCTATATGTAGATATTGTATGGACCAGCCTGATATATGAACATCACCACAAAAATAACTGGAGTATGATTATTGTATGACAACTAAGTAGCTGTCTGGTTACTAGAGAGAATTAGGATTTTAGTCTCTTCAGCCATATTTGTCAACCAGGTGGATCATCAAGCCACATAAATCTTCCTCGTCTCACTGAAGTATCAGTCTGGTTAAATGCCTTTCTCTGAGAAGACTGAAGAAATCAAAGCCTGGACTTCAGGCTGGAATTTATTAACAAATACATATAATCTATTCAAGTTAATTACCAGTTGTAAGAATATTAAACTATTGTAAATGCACAATCTAGACTTCTTTGTCAATGCTACTTAATATTTTTAGAGGCTTGAGAGAGAGATGGGAACTTCAGTGAGAAGTTAGTATCAGTACCAACACATGGCTATTTTTATTCTAGGTAGTCCTCACTTTTAGGGCCTGTTCTCAGTTTTACTTTATCAGACAGCCTTATGGACATGTTTAGTGATGACACACTTTGGAAATTGATATGAAATGAGTTTCTAGTTTGATTGTAAACTGCTTTCCTGTTTCTTTGGGTCTACTATTTGTGAAAATTTAGTGTTCTTGGTAGAAAGATCAGTAATAGAAGAAATTTCTAGAGTCATTTTACCTAATGCATCCATATGCTTATGCACACGTACGCTGCTCACATCTTAACATAATTGCTTTTATATCAGTGAACTACCACTGGCTTTGCAAAATGCACTTTATCTTAAACATTGACTAGTTCAGTTTCTCTTTTTCACCATGTACTGAAATCTTAGCAATAAACTGACACTTGGGACCAAAAAATTGATAAGTTTAGTATTACAGTGAATGTCGAAAGGAATCATTTAAATGTTTTTGTGTTTCTGTCCAAGAATGTGCTATAAAGAGGATCAGATAAACTTCATTCTCAAGTTCTACTCAACACAACTTTTTGGGTGAAGATTGACCTATAATCCCTAGATTTTGTGTAGATATGTCAATAATAATATATAGCTAATTATAAAAAGTAAATGAGTCTGTGAAAAACATCACATTAAAAGTTATCTTGTAAGTACACATATCTAAAAAGGAAGATGTATTTAAGACAAAAAGACAGATTTAAAAGATGAGGTCCCATGAGTCGTATTATCATTTGCCTTCATGCTTACCCTAGAATCTCTGCTTTTCTCTTTTTCCTAGTTGAACTCTACATTTACCTACAAAATGGAGTCTACAGGACTGCAATTGGTCACCATAACAAAAACAGTTTCTCTCAGCATTTAAGCAGAGTAGGTTGCACACACAAAGCATTTGTTAAACTTTCACTTACAGTGCTGTGTAATTAAGCAGGTCACCATTTTGGTCAGCCATAGGGCTCTTTTTTCTACTAGAGTGTTTGCCTCCTTCCCCTGTAACTTAAGTAAACTGACTCCTACATTAAGAGCAATAATACTTACCTTATAGCTTTAGGACACCTTAGGAAACCTTGTAAACTGCAATAGCCCCACAATACTCGGGCTCTCTTCGCTCCCCTCCCTGCCCCCAATTCTCTCCCACCCCCAGTACCTCTAAATTTAAAGTACTATAGCCACTTCCCCACTTTCTAGATCCTATCTGCTTTCATCTGGGATAATTCCTCCCACCCCCATTCTTCTTCCTACATTTTAATAGCACCTATCAGCTTTCATCTGTCATTCTCCCATCTCCCTTCTAGTACCTTTACCTCACCACTCTATCTTCTGGTGTTACATCACCAGATAAAACAGTTCCTTAACTCATTAACTGAATCACAAAGAATGATATACTCCTCTTTACTAGCCCTCTTGTTCGCACCATACCTCCTTACCTTGTATGGAAACCAGTTTCCCGCAGGATGTCAGGTCCTGAAAGGCCATACCATCACCCCAGCTGTAAATCCTCCCACCTTCAGCCATACAGTACCAGGTCCTATCCAACATCTTGTTCAGTCTATCAACATCTCAACCCCAGGCACATTAGCTCTAGATCCAAACACTTCCTCAAACTAATAAACAAATTCCTGAAGTTCATAACCAAGTATAGACTTAACCTAATACTTGGTGGTGATATTCACTCCAACTCTGGCCCACCCACTTCAGATACACATACCCCCTCTACTTGCAATCTAAGCTACAAACCTATAATTAAATAGGCCAACTAACTCTCTCCTAGCCTGTCATCTCTATATTAGAAGCATTAATAACAAGGTACATGAATTGCATGCACTTCTGGATGCCCACTCCCCTGAGATTCTCTGTTTATCTGAAGCCTGGTTAAAACCTAACACTACAGGCAATGAAGTGTTACCACCTGGGTACAACATACACAGGCTGGATCGTGCTTCCAGGAAGGGGGGGTGGAGTTGAATGTCACCATAGATTTAATACAACCACCTCAGATTAATAACTCAGAGATTCTTGCCACCAAATTGCAACTTAATAAAAATAAATACATTAATATCTGTATGTACATTCCCCCAGGTAACAATATATCTACACTTGAAGATATCCTGCACTGGCTATCATGCCACTACCCCCAAGAAACCCTATTACTTGGAGACTTTAACATAGACTGGGGCACCTGTTCCTCAGAATCCCCAACCACCAATATTAACCTGCATGCATTTACACAAATCATATCCACCACTACCAGGATAGGTAAACCCAACCAAAAAGAAAGCATACTTGACTGGGTACTCATAAATAGCCACCCCCAACTGTACACCTCTGGTACCCTTCCTGATGGACTAAGCGGTCACCTTCTCACATATGTAATTAAGAACAAAGCCATTAATTCTCAACAACCCTTACTCAGAAAGGTTAGAAACAATAAAAAATTTGACCCTGCCAAATTCCAACAAGATAAAGAATTGGAAAATGATACCAACAATAAAAACGTCCCACACCAATCGCTTGGCGCGACACAAAGATCCACGAGAAACTTCACACCAAATCAGATTTTGTATGACACATCCACACACGAAAGCAGTGTAACTCACAGTTTATTCATCGACATCGAACATCAGACCAACATTCCACTAAACATTACGGACAAGACTGCCAGGTCTTTCTCAGTGATTTGGTTGAAAGCGCTAAACTCTAGTTATTTTGGCGTCTTTTTTTATGTTGTGCACGATATATGTTTAATGTAGCAGGCTGATGTGTGGAATTATCTTCTCATATTGACCTGGCAGTCTTGTCTGTAATGTTTAGTGGAATGTTGGTCTGATGTTCGATGTCGATGAATAAACTGTGAGTTACACTGCTTTCTCGTGGATCTTTGTGTCGTACAACGCTGATTGGTGGGACCGAAGTAAATTCCAACAAGAACCAAACTTATGTAATTGATCTATTGTAAAACACCTCACCTTACTGGAAGCAGGAGCATACTTTAACAAATTCCTTGAGATCCTTGATTTGCATGCACCTGTTTGTTCAAAGAGAACAAAGGCAAAAACTGTGCCATGGCTTTCTAAAGAGTCGAAACTCAAAATTACCCTTAGAAACAAAGCATGGGCTTTATGGCATTCTTCTAAAGACCCCCAAAGATCACATTAAATACAGGCAATCCAGGAATGAAACAAAAAAATCCATTTTACAAGACAAAAAACAATACTACTGTAATTTACAGACAGTAAATCAAAATAACCCTCAGAAGTTGTGGGCAGGTTTAAATAATCTACTACATCCTGGACAAACTTCAACCCCAATCCCTGCTGCTACTATTGATAAAACCCCTGCAGAGGTTTCTGACAGTTTTAACCGATTCTTTACTGAGACAATTCAAGCCATAGCTAGCCAACTACCTCCTAGCTCTCCTGGTCCTGAAAGTACCAACCATAGAAACCTACTCGTGTTCAGCTTCCAACCAGTCGCCACTTCACTTATCCGTACCTAGATCAAAAAATGAAAACCCATTATACTTTCTGCTGATCAACTCTCTGCCGAGTACCTGCAAAAATCAGCTGATGCTATTGCTTACCCAGTCTCAATACTAATCAGTCGAACCATTGTAGAAGCTAAAATTCCCACCATCTGGGAAATATCCTATGTAATCCCACTTCACAAAGGAGGCAGCTCTACTGAATTCTCCAGTTATAGGCCAATAGCTATACTCTCTCCACTTGCAAAGATTATGGACAAATGTATTCAGACGACTCATGCACCACCTAATCCAGAATCACCTTATGGCAGACACTCAGCATGGCTTCTGGCCTCATCACAGCACTACTTCAACCCTCCTAGCCTTCACCAACACCATAAACCATAAACGCAACAATAATTATATAGCCTCAGCCCTCTTCTTGGATCTTTCCAAGGCATTCAATATGGTTGATCACCAACTTTTAATCCGCACTCTGCAAACATTCTGTCTAGATACTAGAGCCCTTCAACGGTTTCAATCCTACCTGAACGGTCAACAGCAGGCTGTCCTCTGGCAGAACAAACTCTCTAATCTTCTACCTAACACCCTTTGAGTACCCACAAGGCTCTATACTAGGGCCCTTGCTGTTCTCCATCTTCATTAACGACCTTTATACTGTCATCCCAAAAGTCAGCTGTATCCAATATGCTGATGACTCTACTCTGATTTTCTCGGACACATCTCCAATAGAGTTATGGTCAGCTATCCAGACCACCTTTAATACAATAGAAAACTGGCTTTCTGAACGTCATCTGATCCTAAATCCCAAAAAAAACTAAAATGCTGTTATTTTCACCAACACATAGGTCTACCGCTTTCACCTTTACCATAAATTCAAATGATGGCACAATAATCTCCCCTGACCCCTCTACAAAACTATTAGGTGTCATCATAGATAGTAATCTAAAATTTGACCTACATGTTAACCAAACTATCAAAACCATCAGTAAAAAACTATGGTCACTTTACAGAATAAATGCCTTCCTAACCCCTCCAGCTAAAATTGCCATAGCTCACTCTCACCTTCTTTCAACCCTTCTGTATGCATCCGCTCTACTCTCAAATTTAAACAAGACTGTCCTTAAACTCTCAATTTGCTACAACCACATTGCCAGGTTTGCCACTGGGCTGCCTTTTAGGACACATCATTGCATCAATCTAAACCAGCTTGGGTGGCTTGAACTACCCAGCCTAATCCAGTATAACCAACTGATTTTGGCCTATAAAATCCTCTATAATCCGGACAATACTCCTACATTTAAAAATATTATCACCCCTTATAACAATCCTAGTCCGCTTTGATCCTCTAACAAACTACTAATTCAGACTAGCAAAATTAATAACACAGCCGATGACTCTCTCTTTGCAAACTCTGTAAGTAGACCCTGGCACTCTCTTCCAGCTGATATTACCTTACTTTCTACCTTAGGTCAATTTAAAACTAGACTCAAACAACATTTTGCACTTAACTGGCTATGTCAGTGTATCAAGCCTGGCTAACTGTCTCTAGAATGTGTAAAAATCTGTTAACCAGTTAACTGCGTAATTTAATTTAATCCTGATTTACGCTCGGGATTAACTCTAACCTGTGGAACTTGTTTAACTTGCTTACTTATGTAATCATTGTAAATAATCTGTTTGCAATATGTAATGCTTTTATTATGTAATGCTGTATCTACTTACCCTTGGAGCTTTTCTCCCCGGGCTTCAACTGAAAATGGACATGCATCCAGTCGGAATATCCCGGTCAACAAAATGTAAAATAAAAATAAAATCATTAATTCCATTTTAAGAAGCAGACTTTTTTCAAAATTGGTACAGAAAAGAGTAAGATTATTGATACTGGGTAAAGTAAACTGGGGACAGCCACTTATCACATTATTTAATATATATTCCAAGACCAAACAACTTCAGTGAAAGCTTTTCTCATTCAACAAAGCAGTCCGCTTCAGACAATGAAGTCATATAAACAATAGGTATAAAATCTGGATTCACGCCATTTTTAATAATCAAAGGATGGAAACACTGCTCTTGTTTTCTTGCAGTCTGCATACCTTTAATATAGTGTTACCCAAAGTACTACATCGTGCAGTCATAATCAATTCAAACAAATCTGAATCTCTCAAAAACAACTAGTAAATCTGCATAAAAGTCAAAGTTATTCCACTCAAAATTACATTTCTAATGGTGTTGTACAGCAGCTTATAACCTTTGTTATCATTTTTCTCTATATTGTAATAGGACATTTTATTTTTATATGGTAGAAATGTTTCACCAACTTAAAATTCCTTAAGCCTCAGAATAATTGTGAAAAAATGTCTTTAACATCATGACCCCGTTGAAATGGAATCAACATATAGGATCTGTGGCCTAAGGACAAACTTAGAAGGTAAAATATAAGACTATCATGTGGACATAATTACAAGACTGGCTTCTTACAAATACAAGGCAGCTTGGACTGTAATTGTATAGGTAAGGAAGAATTGCAAATGTAGGACTAAAGCCGTCTACAGTACAAGATTTTATATATATATATATATATATATATATATATATATATATATATATATATATATATATATATACGCACACACACACACACACACACACACACACAGGAAAAAATCTTTACTGCCGTTTCATTTATGCTAGAAGGATTATTAAACCACCATGGCTGCATTTATTTACTGATTTATTAGTATGGCATAATAAAAAAAACATTATAGATTTTAGATTTACACGTGTATGATTGAGAATTATTCTGCTTCAGGCAGAAATGTCTGAACTGAAAGCGCCTCTAAATACAATAAAAAATGCCAAGATGATGTGCATTTGTTTGCAGCTTTTTCTGTTTTCTTTTGTTAGTGGTGGTGACAGGGCTCAGAAGTGTAGTATAGTAGAATTTGTTGAAAAAGGAGATAGTAAATGTATTCTCAAAGGCCTTTATGTATGTAAAACACAGCTATTTCCTAAAGTCTGTACAGAGTTAGCAAGTACTTGTCACACATGTTAAGATGCTTACGTAGTTTTTGACTCCTCTTTATTAAATGGTTAGAATATCTTCAGATTATTCAAACTACTAGAACTCTAAAGTTTAACACTTTTTCATTCCATTGCAGTACTTTGTCTAAATGTAGTCAGTAATTAGTGTGTATAAAGTTCTTCAGGTACAGATGCAGATGAAGTAGACATTTTACACATCCTTTGACCCCTTTTTACTCCTACCATCCTGCACTAAATTCAGCACACTGAGCAATGTGATTAAGCTTAAAGCATTGATGCCTTAACAAGGTAGCACCATACTGTACATGTATTAATTTCTGTTAGTTTCTTATTTATTTGTCTTTGTTTACTAGGAAATTTTGACAGGACAAGTCCCCCTTTTTACAGAGGCCTAAGTAGATTGAATTATGGGTGGTCATTTGGTAGGAGTGGGAAAGATTGGAAAAGTATGGGTTTTGAGAGTGGGTGATAGAAGGAAAAAGGTAGGCAAGCGAGGAAGGGGAGAACGTTGTTAAGAGAAATTTGAGATGGTAGTGGGGATATTAAAGGCAAGGAAAGGGGGTGAGGGGAGGACAAAAGCAGAATGAAAATTATTTAGCCTGGAGTGAGACATAGGCACACCCATGCCCAATTTAGATGTTTGAGCAATATCTTGCATCTATGGTAGTTTTTGACTGTTTTTAATTCTACTGGGATGCTATTCCAGTTCTTAGAGACAACAGTGAACCCCCTGCAGAGTTGTATGATCTAATTATGGATAGTAATTTATTTCCAGAGCACAGATCCACATTTGGACAATGTAGTTGGAGTGTGCGTTTTAGTGCTGGACATTTCTCTGCTCAGTGAATATGTTTGGAGTAGTTGGAAGTTCTATGTACAGTAGATAATTGGGTAGTTTGAGCCAATTTAATAATTTGGGGGCTTGACAATGATGCGTTATAAAAAGAGTTGCTTCCCACAAATGTTGATATTTTATTGTAACGGGAGGATAATTTATCCAAGTATGTGGTATTTTAGTTGGTTAGGATCAGATAAACATGCGGTAGTAGTGATGGAAGTTGGTAGGTTACATCTAGTATTTTTCTTGTAGAGTCTCTGTAAGTTATTGTTTGACTCTCTACAGGCAGCTTAATTTTGGTGAGTTTTCTTAGTTACTTGTAGGATATGCTGGTTGAACTTAAGGTTGATGCCAATTATGACACCTAGAAATTTTGCTTGGTTTACTGTTTTTATTTTTATGTTGGTTGAGGAAGTGGTATTGAATGGGTAATTTTCTTTGTGATAATGTTTAGGGGCAAATAGCATAAGTTTTGTTTTACTGGGATTTAAAAGTAGTTTTTTTCTTCTTTTTTTACCCAGGATATGACTGCACAGAATGTTAGGTGATCTTTTGTAGTTCACTAATAGAGGGGGCTGTTCAGATTAGTTTTGAATCATTTGCATAGAGTATTATTTCTGCATGTTGTGCAGCTGTATGAATGCACATCTGGTGCAGTACAGTCGTACTGTTCACATGGTCAGCAGAAACAGAATCTAAGAATTACACATACTATCTCTGTGGCATGGTATGGCAGGGGATAAATGTTTAGAGGAAATTAGCTTGAGTAATTTAAATATATATTAGTTTTATCATTAAATCAATGATGTTAGAAGGAATGCAGACTATTCGGTATAGGTGGGCAAGCCAGAAGTGGCCAGAGCAAGCTTCAGCCTGGATACAAGCTAGCCTCTTTATGTTCCAGCAAGTTAATGAGCCTAGAATAAGCTGAGCCACTATCTTAAGTAGCTGGGTCCATAGAGAGGCATTCATCTCATGTCAAAAATGTTTTCTGAAAGAGTTATTGTTGCACATTTATAGGTTACCAAGTTCATTGACTATGCATCAGTGATTCAGTAGAATAAATCAATAATAATAATAAACTCTCATAGCCAATTTTATTTTTCACTTAAGGACATGATAATATCTGGCCTGTCTTAACGTCAATGTGCTACTCAAGCTGCTGGTCCTGTGCCTACCACACACTTTAGACGTTTCCATATTTTGGGGTAGGCACAGTGAGAAGCATTTTTTTATTTAATTTGAGACTTTGTACTTTAACTGAAAGAGGTGCACACACATGCACATATACATATAGAAGTATAGGAACTTTAGTAGACAAAGATGGCAGAACCACACTTCACAGAAAAAAAAACAGTAGAAATGACATTTGGAAGAAAATGCATTGGATAGAGTCACACCTATTCTAAAACTAAACCAATCATTTATTTATAAGACATCTTAAAGGAACAAATTCCCAAAACACACAAAACAGAAATATAAAACTGCCAGGCTCACCTCTACCATTCAGTATGGAAGTGATCATTGCTGCTTGGTTCTTAAAGGGAGAGGTAACCCTTCACCAAGTAACTTGCCTTTACTTTTGCCATAAGCTCATCTAGCATCTTAGTCCCTCTAGTCTTCTGTCTGCCAGATGGACTGCTGCATGGACATATAAGCCAAGCCCAGTGAATGAAGACAAACTGGAAATGCTGTTGTTGCTTAAGTGAGGAGACATGATGAGTGGAGGTAATAGATAGGAACCAAAGTCACGGCCAACAGACCTTTGAAATATATAAAGCTGAAGGGGTACATCTGGCCAGTCAACACACAGCCACCATAGCTGCGACTTTGTAAATGCAATTAGTCACCAAGAAAAAGATCAGTGACAAAAGGATGAACATATCACAATATTTTCGATGGCTTGCTGCCTAGATTATTCACGGTCATGACTGCAATAAAACTTTGCAGTGGCACATCAGTCTGTGTAGTACATTATGATAATTGGTTTTATTCATAAAACTTTAACGGAGGGGATTTGCTCATATTTTACCATATCTAAAGACCTTTATATTTAGTCTGTAATATCTTCTATTTGCCAATCTGTAGCTCTGATTTACATCAGCAACTTCAATGGATACATTTCTTGCCATATAATACTGAATATTGTTGAAAGGAGCATAAACAGAGGCTGTTCTTGTGGTTTTGACTGGACTTTTAGTGCAATATTACTAATAAGCTCCTTTACCAGAGTAGTTGCACCGCTTTTGGATCGGATTGCCTTGACAGTCGGACAGTTGTCGCCGATGTCCACGCGAGTGCACTACTGCTTTCACTCTAGAACAGTCAAGTGATTCCTAGTTGACTGTCTAAAGCAGTCATACAATATGTACATTTCTGTTTGCCTCTCTGATCACATCTTCATCTGAGTTTGGATTGTTTGCTGCTTGACAAATATTTTTAATTTACACTCTAGTGAAGATATAACACAATCAGAAACTGCACTCACTAGAAGCATTCCTTACCTTGGAAGATGCTGATGTCTATCCAGTCACAGAGACATGGTCCAAGGCTACAGAGAGCACCCATGCCATGGAAGGCTATAATGCCTTCCACACATTCAGACCTCAAAATGAGTGTGAAAGAACCAAAGGCAGAGGTATATCCAGCTTCATTAAAGACAAATACACCTCAAGACTGGCCAAACAAAACTCCCTAGAGCTACTCCTAGTCCAACTAACTGTAGGTAAAACTCACTTCCATAACACTGTTAGCAATAGGACCCCACCATGAACCACGAGAACCACTCTGCCCACCTGGACATACTTGATTCACTGCCTATAGAGCAAAAAAACCTTGGTCATGGGTGATTTCAACTATCCTTCCATCGATTAGAAGTAATATATAAGCACAAACACTAAGGTTCCTGGACTTTTTTAATACAACTGCTCTGGAACAGATAGTCTGCACCCCCACAGGGGTCTTGAATGCCTTAGAATTAGTACTCAGCAATACAGGGGGTCTCTACAATCTTACCTAACCCCCCCAAGGCAAAAAGGATTAAACATTTTTCCAAAGCAAACTGTAGCCTCCTAAGTGATGCCATAAATTGTTCCTAACTTCCTGCTACCACTGTCAACAATGGCTCCCATACAGAGGTGTGCACAAATACCCTGTATAAACACCCATTCAAATATATAGACTCAGTTGTACCTGAACAGGTCAAAACAAGGTCCTCAAAAAAAAAAAGCCACTCTGGTGGACATCAAGCATACATAGATTATACAACAAAAACGATTAAACTAATTCTCAAGAAGAAAAGGGAACTGACTCAACAGAGGAAGGACACCCTCCACGGCTTGAACAAGCAAATAAGATATCTTGTAAAGTCCTCTAAAGCCCATTACAAAGCTAAACTAGCAACCCTAGCTAAGGATAATCACAAGGCAGTCTTTAGCTACATCAGAAATCTAAAAGGGAAGGCCCAGGATTGCACCAACTAGTAGTGGACGGTACCACTCACACTGACCTGGAAAACATCGCCAACCTGCTAGCAGACATATCTTGGGCAAACTTAACCCCTGCCCCCAACAGACATACCCCAAAGCATACCTATCACCAGTCCTCTACCTACCAAAGAGCAGGTCATAAATGCACTCTCCAGGTCCAAAGACAGAGCCTCTATGGGACTGGATAACATCCCAGGCTGCCTACTAAATGGTCTAAAACAGGACCTAGTGGAACCACTTGTCACTCTTTTCAACCACAGTCTAAGTACTGTCTTTGTCCCAGTACATTGGAAAATAGCAACAGTAATTCCCTGTATCAAAGGGGTCCATCAACTGACCCTGGGAACTAACCAGCCTTGTATGCAAGGCCATGGAGAGAATCATCATTGACCTTAGCGGCAAAGACATAGTTGACCTTCAAACTCTTGACCTGGCCCAATTTGGCTTTAAGGGAAGATTATGCTTATTAAACCTGGTAGACTTCTTTGAGAATGTCACCAAATCCCTTAATGAAGGCAAAACAGTACATACAGCCTATCCTGATTTGGCCAAAGCTTGACAATTCCCCACTCAGGCAGCACTGAGAAAATCACTCAGCTGGGAATTAACCCATATGTCACTAAATTAGTAGCCAACTGGCTCACCAACAGAACACATACAAAGTTGGGGATTCCACCTCCACCAGCAGACCAGTTACCAGTGGTGTAGTTCATGGATCTGTGCTGGGCCCCCTAATGTTTGGAATCTATTTCTTAGAAGTTCAGGTGAAAATACATGGCCTGTGGCTTACCAAGTTTGCAGATGACTGCAAACTGGGTGCAATCATTTAGTCCCCCCAACTATGTTAGTATACTACAAAAAAACAGGTTACACAGACAAATGATTGGTGCCAAAACCGTGGACTTAAACTAAATGAAAAAAATGCGTTATCATCCCTTTTGACAAAGGGGAAGTCCCTGCGAATTACATTAACAGTACCTCACTTAGCTCAAACCCTGTTTTGAGAGATCTGGGAACACGGCTTGATATCAACCTTAACTTTGATTACCATGTGCTCACAGTGGTAAGGAAGGCCACCTACATTGCACATCTCATACGTAAGGGCATCACATCCAGATCTAAGGATGTTATAACTAACCTGTACTCATCCCTCATCAGACCACTAAGAGTACAATGTTCTCTTCTGTATGTACCTCACCAGACACCTGCAACAGCTGGAGATACCTCATGATTCTCACCACGAAAAATCAGGGTGTTCAACACATGACCGACATGGACAGAAGGAAGGCCCTGTTACTGTAGTCTGTATCTTATAGGCTGCTAAGAGGTGACATGTGCCTGGCCTACAGAACAGTCTTGGACCCTGCTCTAATGGAAATGCTGTCCATCCACAAGTCAAATGGGACACAATTTACTTGCTCTAGGGATCTTTACTAGCCTGTGACATTAACAGAAAAGCTGGAGACACAGATACGTTTCACAGAAGTTGTCAGTCCTCTGGAACAAACTCCCAATTCATGTAAAACAGAAATCCTCAATGGCCCTATTTAAGTACAACTTAGACAACTGGATGGGAAACCATAAATTTACCCCATGGGTGTCATCTATGTCCCTCTTGGATAAGGCAGTCGGCACTAATCATAGCTTGTGCTGCAAGTATAGACCATACAACTTGGTCAATAAGGAAAGGAGGGAATAACATGGTTAGGCTTAGAAAGGCTCTAAAGCCAATAGCCTAGTAACCTCATATGAACCTAATTGCTGAATGCTGATTCTATTATGCTGGATTACTATAAACTGTGCATAATTTTGGATCATTTATTAATTTTGGATCATCATTTATTTCAATAGGACAATTTTTTACTGCCTGGTTTGATAATCCTGTTCAAAAATCATTAATACCACACATATTCAGAAATGCCAACAAAGCCTGCTATGGTCAAACTTATTTCAAAAGATACTTAACTGTCCATGTTAACATTATGGATGATGGGTGTATTTAATCTATTGTTGTGGTAACTTTCATTCTGCTGTGGATTCTTTCTGAACTCCAATTATTTTGTACTATCACAGAATCATAGATAATGCAATGCAACTGGGCCATGTGGCCATTTGCATCTTGCCAGCAGCCACCGTTAGACCTTACCTTCCTTTTTCAAGGAGACAGAGGCCAGTCATGCCAGGGATTAATTTGTGAAAACCCATCCAATTGTCTAACTGCTATTTTAAAGGAAGATTGTATGTAACATTGCTTGATCTGGAATGGAAGTATGTTCTAGAGAAGGTGTAGTCTTCGTGCAATGAATCTGTTTCTACCTTATGGTTTATCTGCTGAAGCTGGTTCAAATCATTGGTTCTAATGTTCATTGGACTGTGATTTGTCAAGGTATGAGAGATCTTGGACTGAGGATCCCTTATGTCCTGAAATGCAAGGCCCAGATTGCCCTAAGGAGTTTGTAGGGCACTGAATACAGAGCCTCCGTCCTTTCCTTTTAGCTCAGGTGTTTTAGGCCTGTGATGTCTTTTTGTTAGGAACTTCTGGTGGGATATCTCTGTCTAATATGTCAAGTAAAATACTTCCCAAAGGGGGCACTGTATTTGAAGATTGGCCTGATCAGTGTGGTACATATATAGAGGAGTAAGGACTAATTTAGATCTAGAATAGATTTGCTATCAGCTGCACCAGACAGAAGTATTTCCCAACAACTGTTACAACCTGATGATCAAAGGAGAGGTAATTATCTTCCCTTGTTCCAAGGGCTCTCGCAACACCCACAGAAATGCCAGAAGTCTAGTCTCTACCATCTTCCTAGACTTATAAAAAGCTTTTGATACTGTCTCCTACCATAAACTGTCATCCTTAGGGCTCACCAACTCATAACTGCAATGGTTCCATAGCTACCTTTAATCAGAGCACAACCAGTGAAATGGAAAAATGATTTATACATCTTACCAGTAACTATTTGTGTTCCACAAAGATTTATACTAGGCCCCATACTTTTCAATATATTCTCCAATGACCTATGCACTGCTTAACAAAATGCTACCCTAATTCAGTAAACTGACTCAACCCTAATCTGTTCTGCCAAATTACTCCCTAAACTCTAAGCCCTTACACAACAATGCTTCTTATTGCTTTAAACATGTCTAAACAATTAACTTCTCCTAAACCCTAAACAAACTAGATTACTGCTCTCCACCCAAAAACACATTTGTATGAAAACAATATTTACTATAATTTCTAACACCACCATAACAGAACACGTAAACCACACAATAGGTATCATCACATTTCCAGTTGAAATTCAACCATCATGTATCACACATGGTTAAAAGTCATCAAAACTAGGTACATTATACAGAGTAAAATCCTATTTCACTGATATAATCAGAATATGTCTAGTCTTTACTTACTGCACTCTCCTCTATGCTGCCCCAATCTTCAAGTCTCACAACTGTCCAAAGGTGATCAAAGTAATAAAAAAATAACCACATTTGCAGTAAACGCTAATAATAGAACATACCACTGTCTATCCTTCAGAGAATTAAACTAATCAGAACTACCACATCACCTCTTTCTCAGCTAACCACTATACAGACTTCTTTATAAGTCATAAAATTGCCCAGCCCTTAATAACGTAATACAATATTACTCCCCCAATAGAATTTTACACTCCAGAGAAACATCTTTAATCACTATAATGAAATCATCTAATACTGCAGGTGGCTCTATATTCAAACAGTGCAGCTGAAGTATGTGGTCACATCCCACTACCACTGAAATCCATTCAGAATGCTGACCGATATAAAACACAACTGAAACTTCACCTATCAAATCACTGGATCTGCTCCTGCATATCTCCAGGAGAAATACTACTGCTGTCTCCAGCTTGCTGTAATCTCAAACCATTTCTCTTCTTTTATAATCCTATACCCCTGAACCAGAATTCACCAATACATGAATAGTTTTAATGGCATCTCCCAGCTATACTCATTGTTGTGCGGCACTGCTCATCTCCATCTATATATCTAATATAAACCTTGTTATAGTCATACATATCATTGTCTCGAACTTGCTTTACACCCCACCTCTGAATTAAAATATCACCATTTTTTTCCCTATCTAGTTCTTTGCCTCACCTCAATTTCTCTGAATTTCTAAACACTAATCACATGATCTATTATCTAACACACTAATGCATATCCTCAGATGCTCAAAGTTTAACATCTACTAATGCAGATCTTTTAAAATGTAATAGCAGCCTCTACTTTCATATGAATGCAATCTAATCAACAAATGTATGTGTACTTGTTAATGTGCATTATTTAATGTATGTTCATGTATATTACTGAACTTGAAAAATGTTTGTAATATGTTGGAGCTTTTCGCCCTGGGCCTCCATTGCAGAGGTATTTTAACTAAAGTCAGTTGGAGATACCTAGTAAACAAAAGCAACATTAATAAAATAAAATCCCCATTTTGTAGTGGGGTGTTGTCTATACTGTAAACTGGGTTGATTGATTGATTACCAAATGTGACATTGCAATTTTTAGCACTTAATTGTAGCCCATTTTATATACCAGTTAACGTGCAAGATCAAATTGTACCTTCAGCATGAACGAAGGAGATTTGATGATAATACCCAGTTTACAATCATCTGCAGACCTGATTAACCAAAGAATCTGTTTTTTTCTTTCATTTGGAGGTTTTGCTCGTCAATTATGTTAGCATGTGGTATGGCATCACATGCTTTGGTAACATCAAGATATGTTTTATGAACAGTGTGACTGCTGTCCACAGCTTGCGTTTCCCTCTCAAAGAAGTTTAACAGATTCATTATATAGGCTCATACTAGTCAGCTTCAAGTACAAAAAATCTGAACATGGCCAAAAAAAAGATGGAAGGATAAAGGACCAACATCATGGAAAATTTTTAAATATTGCTCTTATAAACTTAGAAAGTTGCTAGAATAATAGGCTTTACATTAGCATACATTTTCCTGAAAGACAAAGTCTGAAACTCAAATATAAGTCAGTCCTCAATGATTTGCCAGAAAGCCACAAATTTTATGAGGAACAGACCAAAAATATGAGACAACAATATGAAGGTTTGAGAGGTATGTACAAGCTATATCCTTAACGATGCCAAACTGCTGAGATGTCAACTCTTATAAAATGTTTATCTGGTCAGTTGTGAGCCATTCCATAGCCTTCTAGACGATGCTCATCAGGTTACTGGGTTACTAGTTTCTAAAGTTCAAGGAAATACTTCCCTTGCGAACTAATATTACAGCTTCTGTGCACTATTCCTCATGGACAAAGCCAGTACTAAGCTCATGCCGAAAAGCTGTAGGAGTGAATCCACCAACATATATTTAGTCCCATGAAGTTTTTTTTTTTTTTTTTTTAAGAACATACCATTAAAAACATGTGTCATTTTGTAAAGACAGGATGTTTGGAGTGAGTTTTGCATAGTTGTCTTATTTGCACCAAACTTGTTAGCCAATATATTTGCAATAATAATAATAATAATAATTATCCTTAGCTTTTGATGCTAGTCTAAGTTCAAAGGATGCTTTGCCTTCCTGATGATATTTTTCAGAACATTTGATCATTTTTTGATATTGGTATATTGTTCTCTAAATATTTTGATAATGGCCTTGTGGCAAACCTATGACACTTACAAGCATATTGTTTGCAATACTGGGACTTCTGCATGTTTAGAATTATGTCTAAACAGTTTCAAAACATAATTAACAGAGCTGCCTAAAGTACACAAATTAACAATAATTTAAAAAAAAAACTGTACTAAAATGCTGAAAAAAAAACAATATATTTAATAAAAGTGAGCATTTATTCATATACAGTGCTAGTCCTCTCACACATGTACCCTTACAACTTCAGCAGACACATTTCGGATGCTGATAAACCATTAAATACATTTGCAGACACTATTTTTTTTATCATTATTGAACCATGCCAGCATTCATTTAACTAGGTTATTATTGCACTACCCCTAAAATGATCTGTATCAAAATGACAATAAGTCAAAAACTATAATAAATTAAGTTAAAACTATGTGAAGCATAAAACTATGCCAAGTGTAGTACCTAAACTTTTATTAAATAATAATTGGGACTTTCCCAACCTATATTTTGGCTTCACCTAGTGTTAGAGTAATTCAATAACATAAACGCTTAAATTGCAAAACATAGTATTAATTTAAACCCAGATATGTTCCAGCATTTGTGGAAAACTGCCGATATAATTTGCATTTCTTTACCAATGTTTTGAAATCCCCTCCTCTAATATTATCCAACATTTTTTCCAAACCACATAACATTTTACGTTTTTCCATGCACACTATTGTTTACAAATTTGCTGTATATACAGCATTTTTGTATTATGTACTTATTTACCATTTTATCTGCTATTATGTTAGGTTATGAAATTATGAAAGTCTTCACTACTTAAAATCATGAATGTCTTCACATGGGATATGCCTGCAAATGATTACTATTGTTTAGTGTTCATTGTCCTAATAAATATAGACAGTAGATAGTTGGACAATCTATTATGATGACAGGAGTGCATTATTTTGTCTCCACTTTTCACAGCATTAAGACATTTCAGTCTTCTAACAAGTAATACTTTATTTTGCCAGCATAAAAATATGAGCACCCTACTACAGTGGGCTAGGTAAATAGATTTAAAATACAACCCTGTCTTCACTGTCCATTACCCTATTAGAAACTGGGTCCACAAGATAAGGTTTATACAGCTCAACTTTGCCTGCCAAATACAAAGATTCCCTTAATCTTCCTAGCATACATTTTATTTCTGTCTTATTTCCTTTTTCAAATAAACTTTTCAGGTTTTGTTTCCCTTTATATGAAAAATGTGGTTTATGGCCTTTATTTGTGCTAGGGTTTCATTTTGTAATATAAATTCCATTTCTTTTCAATAAGGGAAACATCGTATTGCCATGACCTTTTTCAATCCTTTGTTAAGCGGCAGAAAAAAATGAAGCATGTCCACATTCCCATCCTGCCAACACACTTTGGGGTAACCCTGTATCCTGTACTGGATCAACTCTCTAATTTTATTGTAGGTACTTCAACATTTTACTAGCTGTCATGTGATCATGTTATATTTATAATAGCATGGGTGGATGCTACACAACTTAAGATAATGATTATATCTCAACTACCTGTAATGTATTTGAACCAGTAAAATGTTATTTTCAACATCCTTATTTGCAGTCACACCCAGGCAATTTATCTGCTTGTCTTTTCATTTCATGTCAAACTTTAAAAATTAAATTATACTGCAGTATGCCATAAACTGATTCAAATTCTCAGCAGGCTCCTCCTAAAGGGATAAAACCTGCTGCTGAAATCCAGAGTTTTATATATAAACATTTTACATATATATATATATATATATATATATATATATATATATATATATATATATAGGCATGCCTTCGTAGAAGGTTGGGTGTGCTGGCACCTTGGCAATGTAAAAATCTACTGCCAATCATTAACGGACCGGAATTTTGCTGTGGCGACCCCTAACCAGGAAAAGGCAAAAGAAAAACAACAAAAAACAATATATATATATATATATATATATATATATATATATATATCTATATATATATATATATATATATATATATATATATAAAAATTTTCTTCCCATGTGGCCATCACAAGGTTGGCAAAGATGAGGGTAATAAGTACATTATCAATGTGGAGCACTGGCCATTTTTTGCCTTTGACAATTGGACTTTTGGCCCTGCACTTTTGCCATACTTGCGAGACCAATTTTTCCTTGCTAAAAACAAATACCCGCAGCAAGCCCAAATGTCTGTTTGCACACATCACAGTGAGAAAAAATTATTGTAAAGCACCATTTGCAGTGAAGTACATATCAAATAAATACACATATTTGGGATGCCTTCCACATCTCCATTCTTTCCAACTGGAACAGAAGCACATAATGCAAAACACACATTTTTATACGGTATCATATATTATAGTATCTTTAATCCTTGTTATAAAATCCTTGTCTGTGTGTGTGTGTGTGTGTGTGTGTGTGTGTGTGTGTGTGTGTGTGTGTGTGTGTGTGTGTGTGTGTATCAATTTGGAGCAGTTCCCATCACCTGCTTCAGCTTTTTTCTTGACTTTTGTCCATCATTCAGACCAACTGCTAATACCAGGGGGCTTGAAATCAAAAGCCCCTGGCACCATAGGGCAGGAATATACTGAGGAATGTAGAGGGAATTATCTACCCATGTCCCAAAGTCTCTCCCAGTACCCACAGATACTATGTACCTAATGTACTGATTGGCAACAAAAATTTTATAACAAATATTAGATGCAACCATTTTCTTTTTCCATATGTGCGTTTGTTTTTCTCCCTTTTCTTCTACATCTGCACATTTCTCGCTCCACTAGCATAATCCAAGCTGAAATATTTTATCTATAAATACCAAATTAACTCTCACACCTACTGTCATCTTCTCAACTATTAGCTACCTTCAAGAGTTACTTTTCTATGGTATTTATGACAAAATCTTCAGTAGCTGACATACTATTGGCTCATATGCAGGTATGGTTATCCCTATCAAAGGTCCATCTCCATTAAAAAACAAAACAAAAGCAATACTCTTATTTACTGGAAAAAATCAACCCGACAACTCCAGATCATCTTATAAATTCTCCAGAAAACATCCAGGCTCCTTGGTGTTACACTTAATATATCTTTGAAACTCAACCTCCACTTCACAAGAGTTTGCCAACAGACAAACAATTACTTACATTTGACCTGCACTTACATACTCAGTCTTTATATAAACGTGTGTGAGAACCATTACTACTGATTCCCAACCAATTCAATATTACATCCAGTACAATCTATATTCATACTGTGCACATACCTACATCTGTGGCTGTGTATATCACAAGTTTTTCAGTGACATTAGTCCACAGCCTCATTCTGGTGGTCATATTTCTTGTGATTTGTTTTGTCCAGTTATACACTGTATTTCAGAGAAATTTTCAAATTCGTTACATGCCATGCAGACTGCTTGTTCTGCATACACCCACCATATGGAAATATTTATTCACAATTAAACACCTTTCATCACAGAATAGTCTGCCCTCATCATCCCTTAATGTTTTATATGGCTAGTTCTTTGCTTTTAAAAGATTTGCTTCTCCACAGCAAATTTTTCCTAGATTTGTACTCCGTGACCCCTATCCCTTTTATTTGCAACTGCTTGCAACACAAGTTCATCAGTAAATACTACGCTACCTACCTTTCAGGACATTTTTAACCATAGCCAATTTCCTTCTTGGTGCTTGAATTTACCTATCTAGATAGATTTTAGATTGGTCTTACTCACCTCATGGTCGATAATTATATAATTACTCATGCTAAGAATAATTGAGATCATACCATGAATAATTGGGGAGACCCATAAATAGGCTAAAGCATTTTTAGGAGATGCATCTTTGCATTAGTAGTTGGGAGGTGCAGTCATGGAATACATTTTCCTTTATCTATCCATAGATCAAAGGTGCACTTAAATATGGACAGGAACAAACTGTTTTATATGGATGGGGAGTCTGTTCCAGAGCAGCTTTAGCCTCTGTAAGATATACCAGTCACTCCCAAGCATTCTGTTGATGTTGCAGAAAAGGTTAAAATCCCTAGTCCAATTATTGCTGATGCCATTTGACTTGCTGATGTACAGTTAATTCATCAGTATGGGGGTCAGAGGATGATTTCTATGCCAGACACAGGTCATCTCTTATCAGTCTACAGAATACAGAGTATAGTCACAGGGATAGGAGTCAGTCCTTGTAGTACATTTTATTTAGGCCTTGTATCCGATTCTTTCCTTATTTACCCTGCATTAGACAGACACTTGTCCTTATGATCTCCCCTATTGCCTACCTCTTCCCTTTTCCACACCTTCTACCCCCGCCTATACTCTACTCTCTTCACTTTATGCGATTACCCTCCCAGTCTTTTTCCTTATATCTTGTTAGCATCTGCCTGTTCCCTTTTCTGTTCATACTTCCATTTCTTCCTGCTGCTTTCAAGGGCCCTATTTCACTTTATATGATCTTCCCTCCCTTTTTCATAGTCCTTCTCTCCAATCTTCCTTGTAGTGATATACAAGAACTCATCCTCTCAAAGCTGGCTATGAACTTTGCCCACATGCACCCCCGTTCAACAGCTGCACACTGACTCCTATTTGTCTTCCTTTGTATCTGAGTTATGGAACAATCTTGTCTTTTAAGGAGTGATATGAATTTAAGGAGTGATATGAACTGACCTGATTTCAGAAAAAATGTGCAATTATTGGAGTATTTCAATAAAGGTAAAGAAGGCCCACCCATCACAAAAAAGCCACATTTGTACAAGGCTGACTCATTAAATTATCTTTCCATGACAAACAGAATAAACCACTCCAAGACACAGTAATCACTCACTCCAGTAGGGTAATAATCACATCTGCATCACATTTCAGAATACTCAAGATATTGTAGAAGTTGCCATGTTGTCTACTGTTCACAACGAATTATGCTGTATGCACAGTTCAGGGTTAGGACATGTTGAGATTTCTTAGCTTGAGGAAATCTTGTAACTCTCCAACCCAATGAGTATGGTAATACTGCTGGAAATATTCCCCAGCTTTACTTTGCTTAATGATTCCATAGCAGATGGGTTATCAGCTGCAGACCAGTGCCATTCCTCAGTCTCAGAACACCTTGTTTAGCCTAAGCTTCCCAGACTGGAGGCCTGCTGGCCTCTGTACTAATGTGATGGATTAATTCCTTAAGCAGTTTTGAGACAGAAGATCAAGGCTTCCTAACTATGGTCTAGCTAATGCTCCCATAGTTTTTTTTCTACATACACCACCAAACCCTGACATACTGATTTATATCCATGTGTGAGAATGTAAAGGAAGGGTAAGGCAGCCCATCCTTAGTTATGCAGAGGCATCTTCTCAGTGCCTGCTTGTAACCCTCTGCAATCACCCCTTGATATAGCTCTGGCTTCACCTCTGGAAAACCTGGCCCAGTGGTTTCAGCATATCCTCACACACTACTTCTGATAAAGATGAGCAGGTGTTCTCTCCTT
Organism: Protopterus annectens; assembly: GCF_019279795.1. Lineage (NCBI taxonomy): Eukaryota > Metazoa > Chordata > Ceratodontiformes > Protopteridae > Protopterus > Protopterus annectens. The sequence continues at coordinate 268,867,073 of NC_056726.1, read as the reverse complement.
TTATCTTCCACATAACTGGTCCTCCAGCACAAGGACTGCTAATCAAACCTGGGTTGTTTGGTCATTGTCAGGGATTCATCAAATGCAACAGATAAGCAGATTTTAAGATAAACAATGTGATGGGAGGTATTGCCAACTATGCCAGGAAACGTAGGGCAGTGGATGGATAACTTATGCCAGCACAGCTAGCTGGAATTGTGTAAAGAATTATATGTCATTTGTATATCAAAATGATTTGTACAGATGCTTATGTTTAAAATGTATTTGTAAAGTTGTTTGTGTTAAAAATGTTTCAACAGTGTGTCCTGTTGGACAGAGGAAGAAATATACATGTATTATTGTAACTGTTGAAATGTATATATTGTACATATTGTAAAAAGAATACTGGAAGATAACGGGTTAATCACAGTCCAGCTGCATCTATCTTTGAAAAATAGTTTGAAATGAAATTACCTAGCTTAGTGCATAAAGATTGTATCTTACAGTTCTCAGTGCAGGCAGAGACAAAAAGTATTTACTAGGAAGCTTTCTGTATTGTCTTTGGGGTGAACTAATTGTCACTCTGGAAGAGTGGAAGCATTTTATGACTTCCAGAAGCTGTGACAGATCATAGCAAACTGTGTGTGTGAATTATTGGCATATATGTGCTAAATCCTGGCAGCTGCTTGCATGGGAACAAGATGTCAGATGACCAGATGTATGCGATGTAATTCTGTAATCCATCACTAAAATAATGTTTTAATACTAGCGGAGACTTAAGTCTCATTGCACTCTGTTTTTGTTACCTGACAAAGAAGGAAGACCATTCACCTACTTCATCTTGCCCTGCTCTAGTAAGTGACTAGGGAATAGTAATTCTTTAGATCAGTGATGAAAATATAGTGAGATTAGTTTAATGTTTTTCTGTATCTGTGTGAATCTATTCATTGTGCTATTTTAATATTTCCTGTGATTGAAACTCTGGTGTTTATTTCAATAAATATTTAGTATTTCCATGTTGTTTTATTATTTATTATTAAATATATTTACATTTTTCATTGTGGCTGGTCCTTTACAGAATATTTTTAACCTTTGAGAATACTCATCTCTATCTGGTGACTGGCCCGAGGCATTTATTGAGTTACAAGTAAAATTGGGCATTGTACTGAATAAATACAATGAGGGATATACACTGTGGAATAACTTCAATGGATCATGAAGAGTAACACTGGAGATCAGATGTACTAAGTAGTAGAACAATTTCCTAAACATAGCCAAGGCATAGTGATCAAAAGTTGGTGGGAGGTCAACATACATAACAGGTTCTCTCATGGTTGTATACGTTTTGTGGGGATTATCCTTGATATGGTTATAAAGAAGAACTGTTAGTGTGCTTAAATTCCCAAAAAGGACATTTTGGGCATTGAGAATGAGCTTATGGTTATTATACCAGGTGTAGGTTTAATCAAGTCCTAGTCTGAGAATCCAAGTGTCACAAATAGGGTTATCAGACCCCAGTTTCCAGACCAACAGAATAGGTCAACCACAGTTCCTTGTCCTATGTTTTTACATCAGTGAAATAGTTGTTAAACAGGAAGTGGCCAAAGCCACAATCCAGTGAGATATCAGTTGTGACACTTTCTGCTTTGTAGATGTTACCTAAACTTGGCTACATGTGTTAACCCAGTGGTCATGTTATCAATCCAGTGAATGATACTGGGATTGATTGTTAGATAATTGAATATATCAATAATACTAGAATGCCAAATGATGTTAAAGATGTTGGCCAGGTCCATAAATGCAATATGGCTACAAAAAAAAAAGACTGACAAGACTGACAGAGCAAGCCAGATGAGCCAATGCAAGTAGAAAACTTTATTATCCCAGTTAAGCACTTTCGTCCTAGATGGGACTTCATCAGAACTGGGAATAAATAAAACCAACCCTTAAACAATTAGACCAATCATGTGAGGGCTTATATCCAATAGCAGCACAACAACAGAAAATAATTAATCTAATGACATAAAATTAAACACTGCCAGCCAAAACATATTGTTATCTTCACTTTCATAGTAGCCACCCATACAAAGAAATTGGTCAAGGGACAGATTGTTAGACTGGCCCGAATAATCTCCAACGATAATGATTTAAACAAGGAGATGGATGTGATCTCTGACATGTATTTGGCAAGAGGATACCCGAGAGAGATCCTAATGAGAATTATGGATGAAATCTTAAGTGACAGACGAAAGTATAAACCTATTTTGGGTATAGGACTGCAATTATTTTAATCAAGACACTATGGGAGACCATCTAGGATAAGATAACAGTATGTGCATTAAATATGGTAGAGAAGGCCAAGCTGTGTTGCCCCTTACATATAAATACTGGAATATTACACTTCACAACAGATTTTTGGGGTCTAGACACTGATTTACCTTTTCCAAATAAACAGAGACAATTTATAAGGGCACAACTTCCATTATAATTTAAAATAATTTCTCAAGAACAGGGACTAGAACAGGTTGAGCATATACACAATGCAGATATATTTTGAAGGGAATGAATATTTTTCTGAAGATTGTTAATTACAAGTTTAAATTCACTTCCCATTATGGCTGGAATATCAAGGGGTTGTTTACCTTGCTTTTTGTGATGTGTTTTTGTTTTTATATAGGCAAAACTGAGCATAAATTAAAAAAGAACACAGAAGCATTATTATGACATTAAAAGCAATGAAAGATTCTAATGGCCTTTTTAGTTAACACCAATAAAATGTTTTTTTTTTTTATACTGGAACAGGTTTTCTAGAATCCCAGAGGTGGCCCTTGGAAACGCATACTAGATTATCATAAATTATTGTGGCAAATAAGGCTGAATGCAAGTGAACATCCAGGTTTGAATGAAGTTGTTTCTTTAAAAAATGTTTTGAAACTCGGTGTTGCTAAATTATAGTTTTATCACCACTTTTATATCCTTAAATGTTTAATTTTATGATACATTTATTACTTTTGGCAAGCTGTTGTCAAGTTTTTTTTTTATTGGCCGTTTTTAATTGTATTTCATTAGATCAGTTTTTTTATTGTTGTCCTGTTATTGGATACAAATTGTCCCATGATCAGTTTAAGAACTTGTTTTATTTATTCCCCAGTTCTGAAGAAGTCATATCTAGGATGAAAGTTCTCAATTGGGATAATAAAGTTTTCTGCTTGCATTGGCTCATCTGGCTTGATATGTCTTGTTTTAGTTTTAGTATTTTTATCAGCTGACAGGGCCTGTGTTTAGTTTCTATATGCAGTATGGCTAAACTGACCCTCATCCAGAACTCTAAAATAGCCTTTGCAAATAAATCACTCAAGTTAAGCATGCATACTAAAATAGCCTTTGCAAAGAAATCACTCAAGTTAAGCATGCATACCATTTCATGAAACAAAATTGATTAGGAACCAGGGTTTAAAGAGTGCCTGTGCCATTACTTATGAGCTCTGACAAGGATACATTCCATGATCTTGGAAAAAATCCTGTCAATTCTTTCTGGATTTATAGTTATCTTATTACAAGTCTCAAAAAATTGTAACCATTACTTGCATTATATACCACAGCCTGGTTTCTTCAGAGTACATTAAACAATTCTCTGCACCAGCCTTATATACTAACTTAGTGACTTGTTAGTAAGTTTCTAGTAAATTAATTGAATTAATTAAACAGTCATGTAAAACAAATTATCACATTAAAGAATTAAAAATGTTCTTTCCTTTACAAAATGACCTAAGGTCCACAGTACTGAATAGTGTGTTGAACACTTTGTTGTTGTTATACCGTATTGTGTGGTTTGAAAGTCTAAGTAAATGAAAATCCACATATTAAAAATATTAAAAGTGTTAATAGGAAGTACATACATAATTGTGCTTTAAAAATTCTCTTAAGGTGCTGATGTTATCATGCCAAAAATAGATTATACCAACAAAATGGTAACTATGTTAGAAAATGAAGAAACATACAATAAAGTTTCTAAGTACGAGGTACAAAGAGCATACACAAAAATTGACTGGTTACTATACGATTATCTGATGGAGAGCATGATTAACACACAAGAATATGAATTTTTAGTTGTTGAGCATCCGAAGAAACCCGCAGGTAGTGAAGCCGGGTGAAAGCGCCAGTTTTTTCGTTTTATTTTCGTTCAATTTGTGGATTTGAATTTGCTTTTTATTTTTACTTTTTTGTGGTTAACTGTGTGAGCAATAAACTTTTCTGGTTGTCCAGGATATCGCCTTGTCTTACTGGTATTCACGCAGCTTCTACTTTTCACATATACCACAGCCTGTCAGTTTACACGTCCATCACGAAAATAAATAAAAAAAACAAATTTGTTTGAATGTTTTGGCAGAAGGCATGCTCATATTATAGGTTTATAGATTAGTACTAGGCTATCTGCTCTTGTGGGCCATTTTAAGCATAGCCAATTAACCCATATGATAATTGAACCCTGCACCTTGTGTCTATGAGGCAAATATCTTAACCATTATGCCAACCTCCATTAGTAGTAGAAGATTTGAGCATGCTTACTTTTCCTTGTAGCGGTCAGCCAATAAATCTGTGCCTATAAAGTTTTGCACCATAGAGAAATACACTTGAGTTTGTGGTGCTACTTTGTCCATGTGGACTATTTTCAGTCTCTGCCAGATGTACACTATCTGTAAATATAAGCAGTAGATGCACATACAAGGAATGCATTCAAAGCAGACATACTGAGCAGAATTTAGTGAATGTAGTCCTACACATTCAAAGTGAACATTGCATGTAGAACAACACAATAGATTTCAATACAATATATCAGTGGTGACAAAAATATGATTTTGTGACCTCAATATTATAAAAGGGGGTACAAGGTTTAGAAACATTGGCTATGTAGTCTGACAAATAATAGTCAAATGGAGAATGAGAATATGGAGTTGTGCAGTTTTCAATAAACTGGATTACTGACACTATGTACAAGGTTGTGTAGTGAGAGTTGGTGGGTGCCGAGGAGAGGATATTGTGTCAGGGAAGGGATTTGAAGCATTTGTGGGATGAGTGAGTGTTAGGGATATATTTATAGTATTTGGCAATAAAATTGTGTCAAACAGAGGATAGATGTACTTTAAGTGACATCATGAGTGCTGAAGCTTTTACAAGAAGTTTGTTCCAATAGGTACTTTTGTCAGTTTTTTTTTCTGAATATTTGGAATTGTGAGGTGGACTGTATGTTAGTAGGGAGTGACTCCTTGGTTAGTCAGGTCATTTTAGGGAAGCTGTGGTCAGTTGAGTCCAGTTTGCTTTAAGGTTAAGGGAGGATTGTGATGTTAGGTTCTATGTTAAGTTGTGCCTGGATAGTTGGCTTGAGACTTGGTTTGTCAGAGATTGTATTCCACATTTATAAACTCATTCCCACATCGACAGATGTTATCAAACTATATTAACCAATAATGCTAAAGCCAAAGTAGTTAACAGACATTAAAAGCAATTACAATGAGCAGCACACCTTTACAACCTATAGAACGGTTAGTTAATAGTTTAACATCAAAGTTTTAGCTTCATTTAATTATGATTTTCAACCAGTGTGTTTAAAGTTTTTGAGGGGTTATGCTGGGATGTTGAAACAGTGTGGTGTGTTAATAATGGTCCTCTTTCATATTTTTTGGCCACGTATTGTTGGGATGCTTTGCTGGCATGTGTCATTGAACAAACAAATTAGCGTTTTTTGCAAATGGCTTACAAATATTGTAAAATTATGAGGTCTCCCTTTCAGTTTTGAAGGTATTACATCATGCTATAGTTCCTTGTCTGGATTAATCATTAATATGCTAAAATGCCCCACAAACCTATAAACACAGTAACGGAATTGTTTTCCTTTTACAAAAGGCAGAGGAAGATTAAAAAACCCAAAGGCCTTGGATCATTTTTCATTTCAAATTGTTGTCTAGCTTTTCAATATTTATTTGACTTTATTTGCCTTTGAGTACTGGCAAAGTCCAACTGGCCAAAGCCCTTTTTCAAGAGGAGGCCTGGGGAAAAAAGCTCCATACTACATATATTTGCTCAGGGACTTAGCATGAGAGAACTAAAAATAAACACATTTTACCTATACATCAGTGTTAACAGGTGATCACCATGTTACATGCACGATATAGAGTACACAAGTAAGCTCACTCGCATCTATAGAACATTAAGGATTACTTTATAATCTATATATTCAGTCTTAGTAGTCAGGCAAGAATAAGGCAAATGCACATTTTTATTGCAACAGTTAAAACTCAATTGAAACCTGTAATAAGTTGATAAAGTGTGAAAATTTTTATTATTTTGGTCTGGCTGAGTAAGGAGGGGACTTAATAATGAGGTCGGTACAAGGCAAGACTATTTTGTTAATAGGGGTATTTTCATTAAGATTTTAAATTGCAAGTGGAATGAGATATTTTTGATATGCGATAAAATCAAGATCCACTGTTTGTCTATAGACTGTATATGTTGCTAATCACGGTTATGGTTTTTAGATTTCTGTGGGAACTGTAGGTGTTGGTTCAGTGACAGGGAGTTCTTTGAGGGGTGTGTTTGAGTTTAGTAACTGGCTAATGCTAGAGCATTTACCTGGAGTGCAGATGATGATGTAGGCAGTTAAAGGTGAATGAAAACTAGTAGATTAGTTAGCTAGAATGAGATAAGGGACTGAAGTGAAGCCAGTGATGAGTTCAAGTAATTTGATTATTGGCAGATTTTGCAATTTTTTATAAGGTTACTTCAATTTGGCAAGCTGAGATGCCCCTACATTACTGAAAATATTCTGAATTAACAGTGAAAATTATCGGAGTTGGTTGGTAGACTATAGAATAATACCCTTTCAGACAATACCTAACCGTATTGAAATAAAAAGGACAGAACCATAAACAATGAAACATAACCAATGAATGGTTGTGCTAAACATTGTACAAAGCAGTTCGCAGAATATATGATCATAATCTATATATAATAGCATGGAAGGTTAAGACAACTCTCATATTACTGAGACAAAGGTTAATATATGTGATAATACACTGCCACAAGGATATCATGCTGTTCAATAAAAGCACTTGAAGGAAAAAGTCACAAATATATAAGTTCAATCAGGAAGATTCTGTGGGCAGTATACAGTAAGTTATTTAGCAAGAAACTGGCATAGAAAAACTTGGCGAAAAAGTTTCATAAAAACAGAGTTATGTATAGGTGTGAAGCAACGGATGTTATACTTGGTGCCTGAATGAATGACAAAGGATGATTGTTCTATGTAGAAGAGACTCCCAATAGTTAATATCACAACTAGTAACATAGAGGTACTTTACTGAGTATAATAGGATAGGATACTAGTATAGGTAATAATCCACAGGTGTAGGCACTTGGGAAGGACCACAACATATAACCAGAAAGCCAAGTTTAATGTCCGAAGTTGAGAAACAGTACACACATTTAGTTTTATATTTTTGAATAGGTTTTTATTTAGATAGACTATTTGAAGTGTTTAGTTGTAGAGTATACCATTTAATTGTTTAATTGATTGTTGAATTTCATTGGTGGTTTTAGTATTTAGGATGATTTTAAAAGGGTTAGTTCTCTTAGTTTATTTATTGATTTATTTGCATTTATTTACCAGGATGGTCCAGCTGGGCCAGAAGTGCCCATTTTCAGTGGAGTCCCAGGGAGAAAAGCTCCACATACAAGACATTTCACATACAATACAGAATTTACATTAATAAAGATATTTAGTACATATTATTGGCAGCATATACAATTGGTGAAAAAAACAGTACTTAAGTAATCATTCTCAAATCAAAGATAATATACAAGCAATACAGAGTATATACATGAACATTCCATACGAGTAGTTTTCAGCTAGCAAAATTTATGTACGACACCATGCAGTGGATGCAAAGCAGATACAGGAATTAATTAGAGACTAGGTACTTCAACTTTTCACATGTTTAGGAGGTGTAATAGCTGACCGATAGGCTATACGAGTCTTGTTGCAGGAATCAGCAAAGTCGGTGGATATTGTTGCAGATATAAGTGGTGGTATGATGTTAAGGCAGGCTGCGGAAGTACCTGAATGTCTCACCTGGTTCAATGGTAGGTCTATAAGGGTTAGGAAGAGAAGGAAGTAGACAGGAGGGACCCATGGTAGGACAATGAGGGTTATTAGCAGAGGGAAGTGGACAGGATGGAGAGGCAGAGTAAGTAAAAAGACAGGTGGATGTGAAAGGAAGGAATTACTAGCTGAGTTAAGTACAAACTTGCAGTGCTAACGATTGTACTACTTTTTTTTGTCTATTTAATTGTTTCATTGAATAATGTGGTCTGTGTCTCTCTAGTTATTTATTTTTCTATTTAATTATTTCATAGAATACTGTGGTCTCTCTCTGTCTCTGCAGTTAGTGGGGGCTATTGTATTTCACTTCACTGATATTCAGTGTTAAACTCTTAGCCTAGAGGGTTTCTCTGTATTTATAAGTGTTAGTCACATATCTTTGAATTTTATTACTGCTCAATATCCATGTTGTTTGGCTTCTGCTTCATACCTACAATCAACTGCATTACTAGCTGAGTTAAGTACAAACTTGCAGTGCTAAAGATTGTACTGCATTTTATTTTTTTGTCTATTTAATTGTTTTACTGAATATTGTGGTCAGTGCCTCTTTGCAGTTATTTATTTTTTCTATTTAATTGTTCCATAGAATACTGTGATCTCTCTCTGTCTCTGCAGTTAGTTTCTTACCCGCCCTCCCTGTTCTTGTTCTGGTATTAATCTTGGTGGTGTTGGAATTGCCCGCCCCTCCTCTAAATTTGTGTTTAAAGACTTCCCCTGATTCTATCTCATTTGCTCACTCAACCGAGTACAGTGAGATCATACTTTGACTTCAGAAACTCCTACCAGTCCCATCTGTTCAGCTCCATCACAACTCTATTCCACTCTAGTGTCACTAGCTCATTCTCCCTAATACAAAGAGAACATTTGTGAAGGGGCAAGCCACTTAGGTCCTTCATTTTGAATTATCTTCTGTTTCTCCTTTCTCCCTTCCCACTTTCAAAAAAAAATAAAAAATTTCTAAGCCAATTTCCTGCCTTTCGTGTAACTAGTCTAGTCCAGATACTGATTTGCTGTAACCAGGACTGTTTGTAAGCTTCTGAGCTCCCAAAGCCTTTCTGTGTTGGAGAGAAGCCTTCTAACTTATCAATGGGAGTGATAAGCACTACGTAGCCTATCTACCACAAGAGTGGTTTCTGACCCAGAAATTGTAGTTTATTGGCCGTTTGGGTAGTTTATTGGCTGTTTGGGTAGTTTTTCCATCTCTTTCAACTTTCTGGTTTAAAAGCCCACATTTGCTCTTTTCCCCACCTTTCCTGTAACTAGTCTAGTCCAGATACAGATTTGCTGTATCCAGGACTGTTTGTAATTTTCTGAGCCCCCCCCCCCCAAGACTTTCTGTGTTGGAGGGAAGCATTCTAGCTGATCAGTGGGAGTTGTAAGCACTAGGTAGCCTATCTACCACAAGATCCAGGTACAGATTCTTAGTTTTAGCACTTGGATTTTCTTATTCTTGCTCAGCACTTGTTCAGAACTTGTTGTTAGCACTAAATAAGCTACAAATTACTACATCACTCAACCTTCTTCTTTACCTAGAGGAAAACAGTTTTTGTACTTGCTTTCCTCTCTAAACCAATCCCAATCCCCAGAGCTACGCCCAGGATCCCACACATCTTAAACAACAAAATAAACATAAGGGGAGGATAGGGAGGGGAGAGTTCAGAGACCCAGACTGGAATACTGCTGACATCATTTGCAACGCAGCAGAGTGCCCTTTGGACCTCTCAAGAAGAAGAGAAGGATGGGATGGGGGAGAAGAAATCACCCTCACAGGATCACGCAGTCTCTGCTAGACAGGGGGTCCAGGAAAGTAAATAATAAATGAAGGAAGAGCCAGGGAATTGTTATGGCTAGGCTTGTATAGGCCCTAGGGCTGACAGCCTAGTACCAACCTATGAACCTAAACCTATGAACTTGCTTAGAGAAAAACAGTTCTTGTACTCACTTTACTCACTTGTCTAGAGGAAAGTAGTTTTTTATTCGGGCATGTCCATGGATCGGCTCCCAGTGTTCTCTCCTGTCTATCTGATGAATCTGGGCATCATGGGGCAATGTAGCAATTGCCTCATGTACACAGACAACCCTCTCCTACTACCACCCAACACCACAACCTGTGAGATGCACTTATCTAGCCAAAGGTAAAGCTCTCTCCAACCAAGACTGAACTTGACAGTCAAGAGGAGAAGGTAAACAATTGCACCACACCACACTCATCACATAGTCCCAACTAAACCTACACCACCAAATTCCACACATAGAAACACAAAAACATTCACAGAAGCTCTCAGTAATAATTTGCTCAAGCAACAGAGACCTCCAAAGCAGAAATGCAAGCAACCTCCACCCTTCCAACATAACCCAAATGACACATAGCCCACTGACTCAGTGTGCCAATAAACCACAGTCCATAAGGCAAAACAACGTACCCAACACACTAGTCATAGGTGACTCTATAGTCAGGCACACTGATGTCCCACTCACCAGGCTAAACAAGGAGAAGGTTACTGTCAGCTGCCTGTCAGGTGCCAGGATCCACCACATAACCCACACACTCAGATCACTCCACAACAAGTACAGATATGACTCTGTCATTGTCCATGTTGGTGTGAACAACCTGAGACATACCTCCCTGGACTACATGAAAATAGACATAGAAGAGCTCTCTGATCTTGTAGCCCAGGCAGGTATGACCATAGCCATGAGTATCATCCTGCCATTGCCCAGAATGATACCGCAGTACAAGGACAAAATGATTGACTTCAATTGGCTAAGCTTCTGGTGTCATTCTAAGGGGATCCAGTATCTGTCTGCCTGGGACGACATGGTCAACAGACCACGATGCTTTGCCAGAGATGGCCTGCACCTGTCACCCCTGGGATTCAGGATACTGGCTAAGGGTCCTGCTGCCCCTTTAGTGCCTTTTTAGGCAAGGTTCAAATGACAAATTCACAACAATAACAGGAACAGGCAAGCAAAAACTGAGGGTAATGCGACTCAATGCTAGAAGTCTAAATCTCAAAATGCACTCACTCGAGGCACTCCTTAAAATGGAGAACATCAATATCTGTGTAGTGACTGAGACCTGGTTCATGGCTCTAGTGAGCACCCCTGCATTACCAGGCCATAATGTATACCACACTTTTTGGCCATCTAACCTGGACCAGAACACCAAAGGTGGAGGTGTGTCCATTTTCATTAAGGATATCCACACCTCCAGGCTAGTTGCACAGCATAATGCATTTGAAGTTACCCAAATGCAACTAACTCTGGGCAAAACTGCAATCCAAATTGTAGCTTGCTACAGATCCCCCACCATGCCCCAGGATTCCCACTCCTCATTTCTTGATATACTGGAAAATATTAGGGTTCAACCAAACACCCTAATAATGGGTGATTTCAACTAACCTACCATTAACTGGGAAAATTACTCCTGTACCAACTCCTTCGCTCATCGATTTCTGGAATTCATAAATTCCAATGCCCTGGATCAACTTATCCACACCCCCACTAGGGGCAACAATATACTAGACCTAGTCATTACCAACATGAGTGACCGGTGTTCCACACCTGAAGTCAACTCCTCACTGGTCAGATCCAACCATAAGCTAATCACCCTAGATATCCACATCCCGCCCCCACTCACCATTAAGGAAACCATGGTAAAAAATTTCTCCAAAGCCAACTTCATGCTTCTTAAGACAGAAGTGGCGAACTTCATGACACCCATGCAGATGGACAATACAGTTATGACTGCTGAATTCTACACAAATGCACTCTATAAGCACTTACACAAGTGCATGGATCATGCTATCCCAAACAGAACCAAGATGCTATCCTCCAAAAAAAGAAAGCCAATCTGGTGGTCCCCTGCCATAAACAAACTCTACAACAGAATGAAGAAACTGTTGCAAAAGAGAGTAAAATCCCATGAATGGAGTAGCTCCCTGGTCAGCCTTAGTACGAAGCAGAAATTCCTTATAAGATCCTCCAAAGCTAGCTATGAAAACAAAATTGCCACTGATTCTAAGGGCAATCACAAAGCATTCTATAGCTATGTCAAGAATCTCAATGGCAATACCCAGATCTGCCCTGAGTTACAGCACAACGGCATGAAAATTACAGAACCAACTGATATTGCTAACATTCTGACAGATATGTTCAGTGCTACCTTTACCCCTCTTTCCCCCCCTAAAGGGCCCCATATATATACAGGAAGAATGCAGAGTCACTGTAATCACATCTATGCAGGTAAAAGCTGCACTCTCTAAAACCAAAAATAAAGCATCCATGGGATGGGACAACATCCCAGGCTACGTTTTACATGAACTTCAGAACAAAGTGGCTCCCCACCTAAGCACCATGTTCAATCATAGTCTCACATCAGGCTTTCTTGCCCACTGAATGGTGCATAGCAATAGTTATCCCACTCCACAAAGGGGGAGCCACCACTGATCCTGGAAACTATCACCCTATTAGCCTGACGAGCCTGGTCTGCAAGGCCATAGAACGTATCATCATGGAACTCAAAGACATTGGTAACCTTCAAACTCTGGACCCCACCCAGTCCAGGTTTGTGAAAGGCAGATCGTGCCTTCTTCTGAACCTGATCGACTTCTTTGAGGCAGCCACCAAAGCCGTAGACGAGGGTAAAGTGGTTCACACAGCCTATCTTGACTTAGCCAAGGCTTTTAACACCATTCCCCATTCTGGAATTATAGCTAAACTCACTAAACTAGGTATAAATCCCTACACCACAAGATGGGTTGCCAACTGGCTCACTGACAGAACCCACACTATAAAAGTTGCAGACTCCAAATCTGACTTCAAACCAGTGACAAGTGGAGTACCAGAGGGTTCAGTCCTGGGACCTCTCCTGTTTGATATATACTTCTCTGAAGAACAGGCTAACACAGAAGACCTCTGACTAATGAAGTTCGCAGCTGACTGCAAACTAGGAGCCTTAGTTGAGTCCCCAAATGATGTGGACATTCTACAGAAGGGCCTCACTGAGACAGTTGCCTGGTGTCAGAGGCATGGCCTCAAGCTCAATGCCAAAAAGTGCATCGTCATCCCCTTTGGTACAAACTCTGTACCCATGAACTACCACATAAAAGGGCAGTCTACTTAATGCCAAATGTGTGATGAGACCTTGTGACCCAGGTGGACAGTAGCCTCTCCTTTGATAATCACATTGCCACAGTAGTCAGGAAATCCTTCTATGTGGCACACCTCATCACAAAAGGGTTCTCATCCAGGAAAAAAAAAAAAGAGGTCATTGTTCCCCTCTACTTGGCACTCAGACCCATTATAGAGTACAATGCCCGTTTTGGAATGTGCCTCAAGACATCTGCAGCAGCTGGAAAGGCCACAGAAGTACCTCACAAAGAGGATTACTGGCCTCAAACAGATGCCCTACATGGACTGTCTCAAACTCCAGCTTTACTCTAGCATATTGCCTACTCCTAGAAGATCTCTGCCTAACATATAAAGCTATGTTAAACCCAGAGCTGTTGGACATGCTACACCTAAAGAAATCCCAATCCCTCTGAGCTACACGCTCTAGGGACCTAAACCTTGTCACCACAATAAACAGGACATGCTGGAGGGATAGATTCCTGTCCCAGAGACATCTTACACTCTGGAACAAGCTACCCATTATGTCAAAGTTCCTCATTAGCACTGTTCAAGAAAAATCTTGATGAGTGGATGGGAAATAGGAAATACACTCCATGGATCACTTCTGTGGCTCTGCTCGACAGGGGCACAGGAAATTAACTTTCTTGGGTGGCGTAAGCCAGGAAACCTTGTTGGCTAGGCTTACTTAGGCCCTTGGGCTGATAGCCTTGTACCTACCTATGAAAATGCCAGAGTAGTAAAGTTGGGGAGGGAATAGCTACATTTCCATCTAATGAAGTCTCTATGTTGATGAAAACACAGTGATTCATTAAGCATTTATGTGCATTAAGTATGCACTCCTTTTCAACTTCGGACATTAAACTTGGCTTTCCGGTTATATATGGTGGTCCTTCCCAAGTGCCTACACCTGTGGACTATTAGTTATTTATTTTTGGCACTTTTCTTCCTTTTAGTGTGTATACTAGTATAGGTATTACAAGACTAGGGTAAGGAGGAGACTGAAGTTATGAATATGGAATACAGTTTATATGCAGAGAATAAAAGCAAAGTAAAAGCTTATGTATAGCTTGATTGAAGCATTATGTAAATGAGGTAGATTCAGGATGAGGAATATTAGGTTAAGTAACTGCAAAACAAGGATGACTAGCCAAATGTTCTAGAATAAAGGTTAGACTGTGGGGAAGGTAGAATCAACTAGTTCCTAATGCTTGATGGAATGATTTCCATAACCTCAATCCACAATGTGAGAAAGCATTGCTGATTAAAAGGAATGGAAGGAGATCGTGCGTAACAGGAGGGAGGTAGACTCTTCCACGTTTTCTACTGGGTAGTGATTTTAGGTCTTATGACATATGCTAATTACTCTCATTTTCATAGGTTTTACTAAGTGTACCACTCCAGGCAGTTAAGAATAGCCCTCGCATCCCATCAATGGACAAGCTAATTTACTTTACTGATAAAGGTGTATTAATTTTAGCCAAGGCATGAATTTCTGATCTCTCAACTCATCCATGCATGTTGTTTTCTTTGATGTGCAGGAGTTTATTCCAGAGATTAACAGAGATATATTATGTTACATAGTGATAATCACAGGGATATGTTATGCTATGAAGTGATAACCACAGGGATATGTTATGTTATGAAATGATAATCACAGGGATATGTTAGGTTACAAAATGATAATTGATGGGATATGTTATGCTATGAAGTGATAACCACAGGGATATGTTATGTTATGAAATGATAATCACAGGGATATGTTATGTTATGAAATGATAATCACAGAGATATGCTGTGTTATGAAATGATAATTACAAGGGTATGTTATGTTCCGAAATGATAATCGATGGGATATGTTATGTTACGAAGTGATAATGCTGGCAAGTGCTACTGATGCTCTGAGGAAAGATGAAGCCTTCAGTTCATGTACTGGTTAGGTGGCTGTTCCTGTATACATGGAAGAGGTCAGAGAAGGTGGATAAGTTTAGCACACACAATATATATAACGGATATCATCTCTTAAGACCCTGTACGAGAAAGAGTAGAAGGACATGGCCTTATCTTTCAGAGTAGCTAAGGTTGTGCAATTCAGAAATATTTTTGTGCACTAGTCTATGTGATAGTCTTAAGGGTTCAGGGTGCTTTACAAGGTGTATACTAAAGGGAGTAGTATATTCAAAGACAAGTCTGATGAAGAATGCTTTGGATAGGGACAACTCAAATGCATCTAATTGCTAACATCAAGGATGATTTATATGAGGTTGCAACCTGTTGAGCTACTGACATCAGTAGTGTAATTCCTGCAAAACTTCATTCTTCCTACATTGCAAGTCATAGACTAATGACAGTGGTGCTAAATGGCAAACATCAGTAAAGGCCTGGAGATGAGTATATGCTATGGAGAAGGGGTGTTGTCATGTGCTCCCGGATACTATGCCTTAGTCTAATGTCTGAAGTCATCAAATTCCTTTTTGTCACAAATTTAAAACTGCCAGTTTTTATCTGTTTAAATACAGCCATATAATGAACTCTGCTGTTTTGACTATAGATATGAATTATATTCACTGCTTACCAAGGTTTTTACAACATACACAGTTTATCTCAATTCCATTTCTTTAGCAGAGTTCACTGCACTACAAAATATCAGATTAGCCAAAGTACCAACTTAAATGTCTTTAGATATTCATCATATTTCCTATATCAGATAAAAGTTGTACATCAGCAGAAGGAACAAGGTGGATTAACGTCTTTGTAAATTAGTTGTTTCTATCCATTTAGATTTTGCTCTTTCTTCGGTTTCTGTCTGCTTTAGATAGATTTCTCATCTAGCTTTGAAATTCATGAATGCAGCCAGATGAGGAGGACTGAACAGCCTAGGCTCCCAGGTTGTGCAAAGAAAGAGTGTGAATCCTTGAGGAAGCTGAAGAAATTATTGCATATCTAATGAGCTACAAGGAGTGGGCATCCATACAGGTTTAATGTTCTGATCATGGTTGAAGCTTGTAATGACTTCAGATGAAATAGTGTTAGTAGCCCAGTTTATTATCTATACTTTCTTTATCCTAACATTGATTGTTTCATACTCTGCAAGTCTGGACTGATAGCACTGACAGAAGTTAACCACAAGAAATTACATAACTGGGCACAGCAAATTATTCTTCCAAAAATTAATAGGTTCTGTGCTACAGTTTGCGTTAAGAGCTTACATATTTACCAAAAATTTATTTTGTTAAACACCTTTTGTTAAATTAACTTTGCCTCAGAATACTTGGCTGGCTTTTTATGTTTATTTGATTTCTGCTTAAGTCTGCCATTTCTGGAATATTTTTGAAAACTGTAAAGATGTGCACCCAGAAACAATGTACTGCATGGGATGAGGAACACTATTTTTAAAGTTTGTATAGTACTGTTCAAAAGTCCTGAAAACAAACTATGCTAAATGTACCAAATCTAATGTTATATATTAATTGACAACAAAAATGTGGCCATAACAATGCAGCACAAACCATTCATACTCAGTAAGAATATTTTGGAGTTTCAGATTCAATATGGGGGAGGTGGCAAAAAAAATCTGACTATTTCAGGGTTTCAGAATAATTACAAACCACAGCACAGCCATTTACGTTTATTCAGAAGACAAATTAGTTTAAATGAAGTAAATTGTGAGTGGCATAACAAGTAAAAATGATGCAATTCCTCCAGAGTTCAGTCTCAAAATATACAAAAATAAACAGACAATACATCTACCCCAAGTTTAGACAAAAGTGTGTTGTAAGTACATTTACTCTGGAGAATAGTTTCCAAGACGAATGCACAGAGGAATTCAACTGTCTGAAAATTTGAGTCATAGAATTTAGACTGCAGCAGGTAAAAATTCTCTTTTTCAGACATGAAAACTTTCAAGAAAAGGAAAGAAGAGAAGTATTTCCAAACCACGAGTAATAAGAACCTGATATGAAAGTCAGAGGACTGCAGAGAGTTCAGGCAGGTAATTTTATACTTACAAATTTAACAGAAACATGCTGTTAGCCTAAATGAGAAAAGAAAAGCAATTTCTTATTCTAAAATTCTGTGCCCCCAGATCCATAATTTCCTGGGGTGTGTCAGCACATCACCAATCATTAATCATCACATGCAGTTGAACTTGTTAGGCATGTGGGATGGGATAAATCAATGAAATAAAGTGAGATGTAAAAGGAAAAAAAGTACTTCTTTTACAATGTCCCCAACACATCCAGTGTAATAACTGAACCATTTTGTGAACCTCGTTAGGTATGATGTCACTGTTTGCTTCAGTAATTAAAAACTAATCAATGACTTTCCTTGATTTCATTTCAAGCAAATAGCCTCTTCCATACTGCACTTTTTCAGGTTTATGTTAAATTCTACCATCTAAGCCAGAGAACATTTTTTTTTTAGAATTTACAGTATGCTTTTATTACCTGTGAAGGGTTCCTGAAGAACAGGATCAAAACTCGTGGAAGATTTTTCATCTTGTACGAATTCTTCAGAGACAGCAGATTTGTAGCTTTCTTTTACAGATGAAGTTTCATTTTCTGAGCAAAGCAGGATTGAGAGAAGATGGGTGACTTTTAGTACCCTATGCTGATTATATTAAACTGCATACTCATTTTGTATTTAACAAATGCAAAACAGGTGAACTAGCTGAAAAATAGGAACTAGTAAAGAATGCAGTTTATGAAATATACAGCAGAAGTCAAACAGTAAACCATGTAGCTCCCACGACATGTCAGTAGTATGTAATAAAATGTACATAAAGTCGCTTCTGAGCTTTGTGATGCAAGAAGAATGTAATTTTAAGTGTAGCCCATTCTAATTAGTGCCAGCCATCACAAAGTGCCAACAGACTGTAAACGATTATGTATCAAGAAAATCAGTGCAGTCTGTTTAATTTAATTTGGTGAAACTATACAAATGAAATGGTCTTTTGAAGACAACACTAAAGAAGGACAAACTCTTTTATGATAAACTACATTAAAGAGTTATGATTATACATTATTTTGCAAGTTTCTGCAGTTAGAATCAAGGCACATTTATGTTTTCATTTACATCGGCAGTACTTGACTTAATTATTTGTACTGGTGCTGCATAAAGCAAAGGCACCCTGTTTGGTTTATATGCAGATGCCTTGGACTGTTGTACAATGCAATAACTATAACCATAGTTGTTTAATACACAGACATTATTTGCATATATTTAATGCATCACTTCTCAGTGTGTTTGTGCCACATATTAGTTTTGTTTTTATATTGAACATTGCATATTTGCACTCTTGTATAGTATTTACATTCTTGAAAGATTTTACAATAAATACATCAAACTTAATCAGATGTGTGCAGCATTTAATGCGTTACATACCCATGAACGATAGCGTAAAACTCGTCAGAGAGCTTCCCATTCTACAACTCTTTCTGCAGGTGGTCTTAGGTTATATAAACTTCAATTAGTGAACAGCAACACCCTGGTCTCACTGTTTCTCTCTCTGACACACGCACCGCAACTGTACAGTTATGAGGTGCCCCAACCACAGAGTAGATGTGTTAGCTCTTTTTGCTTTGAAAAGGCAGTTTTTTCAAAAATGGGTGTAGTCACACAACAATGATTACTCGAGGATTAGTAGCCTGACTGTTGTAGTCACTTTTGCTTCTCTAAATAAATTGAAAACAAAATTAGGCAAACATAGTCCACGGGCAGCTATTAGAATGAAAGCCAGCAAGAAAGATCCTTGTATAGAGGATGGTAGCTCTTACTATGACCCAAATAGTTTAATATGCACCTCAGATGCTGGGGGTGCTAGTAGGAGTGGGAGGGAGAGTTAATTATTGGTTCACCCACCCCAGGGGAGGTGTGGGCTTTCTGCATGTGATCTAGAAGTTCTTTGATGATGGGGACTGAGCTGTAATCACACAACAGATAGCTATTGATTTGGCATTCTGTAGGGCAGGGAGTTAACATTGTGTGTGATGGTGTACTCCTAACATTACACAGCTCTGCTCAGTTAGTGCACAACAAAAGAATCTCCCAGCTTACTGTTATAGTCTGCCAGTTCTGTTGCATTTCACCACTGCATGCTTTGCCTTCTTTCCAATCTACCAATGGCTGTGGCAGTGCCATGCCCAGTGAGTATTACTGCTGCTACAATGGAGAAGCAGGTGAAACACTGAGCAGCTGATGGCCAGATGGATTGGTACATCATGGGGGGGGGGGGGGTTGAAGTGGAGTGAGGAGAAAAAAGAAAGGGAGAGATTCCAGAACTGGGTAGTCATTCTAGGGATCTGACATTTCCCATTCAGCCTGCAGATACCACAGCTCTCACCATTTAAGGTAATTGATGATCAGTGAAAGTATAACGTCTCCACTGCTTACAGAGAAGCTTAAAAAATCCAGACCTTACATTTATGCAGGCTGTATTTACATTAATGATACAGAACAGGGAGTGTTGGTGTTCCTACAGTCAAGTGTAGGATAACTCTTATTCCTCTATTAAATATGACCTGAAATCTCATTAACATACAGCAGTTGCTTTCCTGAAGAAGTGCTCGAGCTTCTTAATTTCCTTTGCTTATGTATAGCCTTCAGCACTGTGGGTACTAAGCTAAAGTATTTTCCCCCAAACTAGAGGGAAGAATAAATATAAAACAAATGTCAGAAACTAAAACAAAGTAGGTCCGCAACTTGATTGCCATGGGAAATGAACTGATAAAAGCTAGATGATAACTCTAAATAGCATGTTAGTATAGTCAAACTCAACATGTACACATTTATGGATATTCTTAGTATTAGTAGCAATCTTTGCAAGTGTACACCAGAGTCTCACAAGGTAATATTAGGCTATGTGCTCTCCCATATCCTATTCAGTCCCATGTAATTATCTGAAATAAAAGGGTGTGTACCCTCAAATACGATCAATTTGCCTATGCATATGTTAAGGGAAACTGGGGACTAAGAAATTCCAAGCATTTCCATAAATTTATTTAATCTGCTATTAAATAATTAGCTCAAACTTTAATGGCTTGTCTGCTCATAGGCTGCTGAACACATGCTGGACACATTCCATCAGTGACAAGTCTAATTAGTCCTTCATTAACTGGGGAAAAAGCACAGTTAATTCTTTGAATAGGCTGCTAAGTTTTTCATTGTTACCATTGCCAGCATCAGTTTCATCATTGTGCCACCTGACCCAAGTACAATGTACTTCCATGGATGGTATTTGATGTACTTGATTATGACTAGTTCCCTGCTGTTATTTCTAAGGTATGTTCTACATGGGGTTTGGATCTTTGACAACTCAGAATGGCTGAAGTCAGCCTTGACATGGTAGAATGAATGAGAATGGGTGTGTTTTCGGTTGCCTTGAAAGAATCTTTTATCTCTCTCATTCACAAGAAATGATCCCTTGCTCCAATAGGCTCCATCTCTAACCTTTCTTTTCTTTGTAAGGTTGTTTGAGAAGGTTGTTTATGCACAATAGGAATAATACCAGACAGTAAATCAGCTCAACAAGTTTCATCAGTGTGAGTTCCAGTATTACCACTGCAATCTCTTAATGGTTAGAAACCAGTGTCATCATTCTACTCTGGTTTGAGCCTCTGTTCAACTCATTTTAACTGAATGCTTAAGACAATACTGTGACATTTCTGTTCTAGTCATCGAATGGTTTACCACTCAGGCCATACTGAAAGGTTATTTCTGGTTTGAATACAACCAGCCCTTCTACTTTGGCATGTGGAATGCCTCAGGGCCCAATAACGGGCTCTTTACTTTTTATTGTGTTTATACGTACCTTGGGAGATCTGAAGTCAAACATACCAGCGCTGTGCTGATGACACTTGGCTTTATCTTTTATCTCCACAAGAAGATTTGGTGAATGTTTTACCCTTACTCACTGCATTACAACAATCCATCAATAACTCAAGCACAACTAAAACTGAGTCTATAGCAGTTGTTGCCCTCGAATGGATTTTTCTGCTACCCCATTTCATAACCGCATTTCATATGGAGCAAAGTTTGTGTTTATTACCGAGATATGCAATTATATGGGATTCTAGATAATTTGCCAATGCCTAGGGACCAAGCACAATATTCCTCAAGCTGACTGACCTTTCACTGGCAGTTAACACCTTGATCTCCTCTCTTCTGGATTAATTCAATGCAGTTTACTTAAACTGTCTGACAGAGTCTGAACATTTATAGATTGCACCAAATGCTGCTGGTATGCTACTTATTGCCATCTTAACATAATTATATGAAGAATGTTTTGTTTAGAAAACTGTGGTTGGTGTTTTTTTTCTGTAAAATTTGAAAGTGGTTTTAAATGAAATCCAAATCCCTGTGATAATTGTAAAAGTGAATACGAAAATATCATGTGCACTGGAAGTTTTGAACAATATTTATGGTAATTAGATAAGGACAGGAAAGTAATGGGATATTGGCATGGCTGGTGCCTGACTCTGATCATGCAAAGGGCCCTATTGTCCACAGTCAGTATCTGTTGACTAAGTGTGCACTGCTACAATAAGGCATTTTAGTCATTCATGTAGGTCAGACCTGTACTGAATGATGTCAGAAGGGATAATTATTCTTGATGACACAGAAAACACAGGGACGTCAAAAATGATATGCAAGTGTCCTAAAAGCATTTATGCCCCCACCACAAAAAAAAAAAAAACAGTATGTTGTACACAGCGATATTTTTGATTTTTGTATGACTTGTTGGTAGTGAAGCAAAAGTTGATGCAGTATTTATATTGTCTTTAATTATTTTACTTTATTTGTGGCACTAAAAATGGAATTAATTCAATAATAGGCCTGGATTATGTAATATAGTCTATACATGTTGTATTTTAATAATATATTCTTGTAGTACTTTCTTTAAAGCCTCCATTAATGGCAAAAGGGTTGCCATTGGTCAGGTCATATTGTCTGGATTATTTGAAGTGATAGTCTGATCCTTAGCATCCATTATTATTACAGTTAGTATGATGGTTAGAACAGAGGACTAAAGCTCTGACTTGTTAATGAGTTGCTACCTCAATTTACCTACTGTGCAACAGTTTGCAAGTCACTCAAGATAGTGCTTTGGAGCAATAAGGAATTCTGGCTAGGTTCCTTAATGGTCTCCAGGATAGCATGCTATCAGCTACGAATCCGATGTTGTTTGCCAGTCATTCTTTGATTGTTGATCTATTTCAGAAAGTGTTAGGTTAATATCACCAGCACAGCAATTTTTTAATGCAACATAGACAATTTATTCTTCAAGAGCAGCTAACACTGTAGTTGTAGATTAAGTACTGAAATGAGAAGTTGACTGCAAGCCACAACTTCTGAATTAGTAACAGTCTTCTTTAATGTGGAATTATTTGGATGACATTTACTTCTGCTGAGATTGCGCATATTGTCTTAGCATATGTTATCATGTGGTTAGTATTTCTATGCTGTCAGTAATACATTTCTCTATAACCTGTGCTACACCATGGTTGGGCCTTATGGCATGATGCTAGACATCTCTATACAATTTCATGTAGTTCATCCAAAAAAAGTAAATGTAATTTATTTTTCATAACAATAAGTGCTTTACACAGTCAAAACAGTCAAAAAAAAATAATCTATAACTGCTGATGGGGGCTCTCTGTGGATGAAAGTGCCTTATGCTCTTATCTGTTCATGTTTAATCAGTCTTTAATCTGGCTTTGCAGGATTAGTGTGTATGTATGTGTACCTTAAATTAGAATACTTTGGCTACTCTATGCATGTGTGTGTGTGTGTGTGTGTGTGTGTGTGTGTGTGTGTGTGTGTGTGTGTGTGTGTAAGAGATTCGATATATGTGACTTTGTAGTCATTTCTTTTTAGTTTTTGACAGACAAAATGACTGATCCAGCTGAGCTGATGAAGTTAAAAGGCATTGACCTACCTTTGCACAACTAATGTGCATTTGTGTACAGTAATTTAAAGTATTTTACTTCGGCCATTTTTATCACAGTCTGAGATGTGATGTGTACTTAGTCAATATAGTGGCAATAATTTTGATTAATACTGGCAGATTATAGTGACAGCAGTTTTAGTAGTCTTATATATTTGAAATGTCCTGAAATAGGTACTTTTGTCATTACTGGGTCTCATTTTGTTTCACTGCTTACTGGAAAAATGTGTAAAACTCTAACAAATGCTGCTGTATTAAGCAAGAAGTGTTGCTGCACAGCCAAAAATACAATTTAAACCAATCAGGAAGATGAATCAAAGTACACATACATTTATGCATGGTCCTAAAATGTGCAGGGGGCTCATGGTTTGCAGTTGAGGGCCTAAGGTACACAATCTGCCACTGGCCAGTTTCAGTGAATGTGAGTTGCAATGTATTTTCAATGAATGCAACTTTCAAGTGAAGAAATGTTTCCTGTTGACCATGTCAAGTCTGTTTCCAATGTGAGATTGTTTTATTTAGCAAATGGCCATCAGTGTTTATGCTATAAAATTTGAAATAAGTTGAATCCAAAGTCTCTATTCAGAAAAAATTAAGAAAATAGTATAAATATTGACAGATCTGAACAGTGTTTATAACTGGGGAGAGGAATCCAAGTACTCGGTCACTGGAATGGCTGTGGGGAAAAGTCCTCATTATCCTGTCTGGGATCTAATTTGATCATGATCTGGCTTCTGCATTGCCTTGAGTAGCAATGTTAAAAGAGATGAACAAGGGAGGAAAATGACCATAATTAAATAAAGCTGTGCATTTTATAATTTACTTGCAAATGTCTAGTGTGTCAGGAAAAATTATAACAATAAAAGTTTGTTATGGCATGGTATTTCGGTAGGTAAAAGGTGTCAGATTCCTTTTGCAAGTGAAAGGCTAAGAAATAAGCAATGGGTAGTGACCAAGTTAAAGTTTAATGCTGCTTGTTTTTCATTTTTTTTTCACACGTGTGGCTAAATGGTGCAGCTGTGGCAGTTAGCATTGCTGCCTCAAAACAAGTGGTTTTCTGGTTTGGTTTCTGATGCTTGTATTTTATGCAGTCAGCATGCCCTTTGTGTCCATGGAAGGTTCTGTTATGGAGTCTGGTTTTATCCCATGTGCAAATGTGTTGCTGACAGGTAAACTGGAGATCCTACAAATTCTTCACAGGGGTGTGTGTGTGTGTGTGTGTGTGTGTGTGTGTGTGTGTGTGTGTGTGTGTGTGTGTGTGTGTGTGTGTGTGTGTATCTTTCTGTTCATGCACTGTCTAGGACTGGTTTTCTGCATTATACCCACTGCTTGCCAGGACAGGCTCTAGCTCTCAGAGAACTCTGAATAGGTTAATGATGTCACAGATTGAATGAGGCTTTAAAGTGTTATGAAGTGTCGGTTGTTTGTCAACTGTCTTGAATTCTGCAGTAACAGCAACAGCATGTATCCATGCATTTACTAAATATACTTCATTCAATTCCTCAGTGCAGGGGCTGGAATTTATCCACAAAATCAATTGGTAAAGGCTGGTATCAAGCTCTGATGGGATGCCAGACCACTGCAAGGTAGTCAGACAGACACACATGAGCCCACTTCTGGGTTAACTTAACACCATCAATAAATCTGCCAGTATGTGTCTGCACTGGAATGAGGGGGAAGTTCCCCTGAGAGGATACTGGCATGAAAGACCACACAAAAGCATCTCTGCTGAGAATCAAATTAAAGCTTCAAAGTGTAGCAAGGCACCAACACTAACTATCATGCTGATGTGCCACATAATAAAAGAGTCTTTGTTTATTTGAAAACAAAATGGCAGATGGCCTATCAGTGTAAAACAGTTAATCCAGGAAAAGTAAGTTGAAAGGAAAGAGAATGAATGTCTAGTAAGCCGAGGTTTAAACTAACTGTGACATTTTTATTAGTACCAAGATAAACATGTTACCATAGTTTTGTATATCGTTTCTAAAAGGTGTTTGAATTTAAACTAAATGTTCACTCTCCAAAAGAATAAGGCCTCCAATACAGCTACTGTTATTCCATTTCCCAATCTAAATAACATATGCACACTCATATAGCAACACAGGTCTCCATCAGTGATTGGTTTTTGGAAGCCTGTTTACCGATAATTCATCTGTATCAGTCTTCTGGTACCTTTTTCCTAAGGGTCACACTCGTTCCGTACTTCAGCCCATACAGTACTATACCTGCATGTGCAAAGATGCTTGCCCATCCCATCACTCTGAAAAGGGATCTCCCCTGATGCACTTGCACTGTTGAGTGAGCATATTCACACTTGTACCCAATGAAGCTGCATGAGCTCAGTTTGTACTTAATGGGTCCTGGATCACTAATCACCCCAAATCCCAAGGTGTCAGCAGCATGGTCAAAAGTATTCCCATAGCCACCAAAGAAGAAAAGCGAACACACCATAGCCATTGCAGTTTTACTTCCCTTCTGCTGGCTCAGGATTGCTGCCAAACCTTAATATCTGGCAGCATGTCATCTTGCATCATTAACAACCCCTGCCATAAAGCTCTGCTGACTACACCATTTTTTTTCAGAACCATGACCATTTACTTGGTTTATGCACCTACTCATATGCCTTATGTCTTTCACTTTTGCCATAAATAATGTTATATATATATTGAAGCCCTGGAACAATATTGCCAAACCAAGGGTTGTAGAGTCACGGCTAGCTTCCAATGCATCCTTAAACTGAGCCATGGCCTTATACAAATCTCTTCCTTATCTGATTCCAGTTTTCTAGTACCAGACACAATGAGGCAGTGTAGATACTTTCACATGCTTACTTGTAAGCCATTTACTGCTGAAAGAGCCTGCATGTGAGAGGTGTAAATACTTATTACAACTGCAGGAATACTTCACACAAACTGGGCATTAGTCCCCATATAAACACCACACTACATGACTCAGGACAAGCATGAAATCTAAATATAAACAAAAACTGAGCTGGAAACCAATCCCAATAAGAGCTTTTAATCCAAATGACTTATTTTGCGCAAGCATAAGTAGCAGACCCTCTTCCGTCAACAATGGGACGGAATGGAGGTTCTGTGAGTGATTTATGAATCTTGGGGATTCCGAATAAAACAGGAATCCTGGGTGCCACTATTGTGAGATACTGAAGTAACTCAATGTCAATTACTTTTTCCAAAAATAGGTCTTCTATTGTACTGTTTATTTTGCTATGAGCAATGTTGATCTCATTTTTACTAACCTTTTGGTAGAAATCATTAGTGAGAAGCTCGTTAGTTCTTTGAACATAAAGAAATTGGTCCATTAGGACCAATCCACCACCCTTGTCAGGCTTCATTACCCTAATATTACAATCATGCAAAATTTTAATAAATTCGCGTTGAGATTGTGTGATGTTACAAGAAAAAGGGTGGGGGACGTTTTTGTTGGCATTCAGAGCCCTAAGGTCCAATTCACAAACTCTTTCAAAAATACGCAAGTATCATGTAGTGGTGGATTAAACACACTAGGGACTCTTAAGTGAGATTGGTGCACAGTACTGTCACCAAAAAGAAGTTTAAGATTTAATTTTCTTACATATAACTTAAGGTCAGTAATAGACTTAACTAGATCAAAGCTAGAATCTGGAACAAAAGACAAACCCTTTGAAAAAAAATGTACAATATCAGAATCTATAGTAAAAGAAGTGTAATTAAACACTTTAAAATCACAAGTGGCATCACTAACAATAACAGGATCAGAAAATCTGCTCATTAAGTCTTGTATTAGGTTTTCCGATTCCAGAAATAATTTTGGTTGTATTTCCCTTGACGTTGTTGTTGTTGCTTTGGTTTTCTCCCCTGTTGCTGGCCCTGCTGAAAATTTTTTTGTTGTTGATTAAATGAAGTATTAGATGACTAAGGAGGCATAGAGTTATCAACAAAAATCAAAGCCTTCATCAGTCAACTCTCCTTCACAACTATTGTTCCTGTTGTTAAAATTACCTTCATTTCTTTGGGCCATAAAACCAAGATCATCGGAATGGTTATTACCCTCAGTAGATGTTAAATCTCTCAACAAACCTAGTCTCTTGTGGCTTGTTTGGTTTCTTGGTTTCATGAAATCTAAATATACTGAGGTTCTCCAAAAATCATTACCAAAACCACAAAGACCTCATACGCATGGCAGTTTAGATGGGTGCATTACAGCCAAACTCCAGCAACACACTAATACCAAGTCCACACTAGATACAGATTCTTTCACCACAGACCAGTTCCCAAGCTCTTCAGGCTACAAGAACAGTTCACTTTCCATAATATATTTAATTCAGATAATTCCATAGTTTAGCACATTGATGCACAACTCACCAGACAAAGACAGGGTACCCACTCTCTGTCTAGAGTTAGAAGCTACCATGTCAGTAAGAGACACAAATCTCTTCACCTAAAGTATGAATATGACAGTCATATTCAGGAGTGTGAATGACTTACAATATATTCCCTTAGGTGACATGAACAAGGAGATGCTGGGGTTCTCAGAGTACATATCTAAGGTTGGATAGAAAGTAGTCTTAAGCGGTATACTGTGATCAGAATGATGCAATATATGTAAAAGTTAACTGACTAACTGTAGATGTCATTCTAGGGTGGGGGGCTAATATGCATCAGCACAGAGTTAGATGGAAGACAGACGCACGTTTTACCAAGCTTGGTCTGTGTCAATCTCATCAAGACTTTTGAAATACAAATTATTTCCATACCTCCATAAACCTTTTCATACAATGTCAGTTTAATCAGGCTATCAGCCTAATAAATTCAAATTTCAATTTGGTAAATACCAATGTGGCTTTACTCTGCTGTAAGTATGTGATTGCATGAGAAATTTTCCTCCTGTGAAAACTTCCTTCTGGAAAACAGACATTTATGCTGTCATTGAAACATGATTCTAGAAAAATGACAGCACTCCTACCTTACCCAGCTTCTATGCCTACTATTTGTTTAGACTTGCAAGTGCAGACAACAGTAACACTTGTGGCGTTGTGTTTGTCTTTATCTGAAACACTATCCCCTCTGAACTGACAAGGAGAATGACCTCAAACTCTGATATTATAATATCAGTAAAACAAAACAAAAAAGACCTTGTACCACATTCTGGTCAACTACATAACCCTATGCATGGCACCTGCAGCAATGAAAAATGTATTAAACTAGAGTCCCTCTTTATTAACTTAAATACCTTCCTTCTTGTAACTTTTATTAACCTGCACAAATTGGACATCTAAAATTACGTTAATAAATATGCACAAGACTTCCTTGACTTTACAGTTGCAAACTCCCTCAAACTGTAACCTACTCCCTACTGGTGCCAACATACAATGTGTCTTGTCCTCAAACAGAGCCCGTCTGCTTCTTGCCCACTGCCATACCCTCTGAAAAAATTGGATGACTGCATTGTTTTATTCATCTTATGATTTCAATCTAACTAAAAAGCCAAACTTTTCAGAGACTTCAAGGCCACTCACCTTACACATGATGATGATGATGATGATGATGACTTGAAATGGCTCAGCAAACCTAGCCCTCCAATGGCCCTTTAAGAATTGCTGCCATATATACTCAAATTATATTTCTATCTCAACTCTTGCATAGAATCTAATGTTCTTACTTGTTACAAACACAATGCCAACTTTGGAAACAAAACTCAGATGGAATTGAGCTATAAACAAATTCTACAATAAAAGGAAAACATCTCATATTCCTAAATATTAGAAGAACTCAGTGTATTAGAATTTACCTCAGAATTGTCAACAAAGAATTCTGCATCAAGATCAAATCCTGCAGAGCTAAATATATACTAGAAATTGATATGTAGGCAAAGGATGACAGCAATACATTATTTTATATAAAGAACCCGAGAGAGAAATGCAGCATTGCACTGGCTTATTTCTAATAGTATCACCCACTTAACCCTGTGGATATAGCCAACATCCCTGTTGATAAATTCATCCCCATTGCCTCTTATCAGTTGTTGCTAAACCTTCCAGTACAACGTATTTAGTCCATATCCCCTCTGATAATCATCGCAGAATAGATAAAAGCACTCTCCAAGACCAAAAACATTAGTAGCGTATTTCCAGATGCATGCTGGGCTGTTTCCTGGTTAGTATGAAACACCCTCTATCAGAACCTCCTCCTCAAAACATTCAACCACAGTTTCTCCCGTAGATATGTAACGGGAGCACAATATAACATCTGTAGTAGTCCCCTACCATCCTAGTCCCAAACACATTTATATTTGTAAAAAGTAGGCCATGCCAATTAAAACTGGCTGATTTCTTTGAGTCACAAAAAACTAGATGAAATTTAACTCCATGCAAACAGTTTATCTCAATTAATCCAAGGCTTATGACACTATAAACCACACAAGAATCATCAAAAACTATAAATCCCTGGGTAACCAATTGGTTTGTTAAGTAGCTTACTGATGGACACCATTTTAATGGCACACTGTCTTCCCAAGAGGCTTGTTACAATCTGTGTATCCATGGCTGTGCTTTGGGAATACTTATTTGACACATACTTCTCTGATGTGATGTCAGATATGAGATTACAGGTCACTGGCTACATAAATACAGACTGGAAGACACGACTTGACATATCACCTAAATTACTCCCCTCAAAATAAACAAGGACATAAGAGACAGACTCCTTCACAAATAATGAAATCTTCTTTGACCACCACATATCCTCTGCCATTAGGGAAACTTTAGACTCACCAAAATCATTATTAAAGGAATATCCTCTTGGTTAGAAGAGGGAACCATTCCTCCAACTCGCTGCGAATGAGGCTCACACCAGAATGTAATCCATGTCTGATTATGTGCATGCCCAAAAACGTAACCCAAATGGGGGGGGGGGGCAAATCTGCACTGAACAAATCTTAGGTATGAGGTCTCTGTGTTACCTATTGCACCCAAGAGCCTTATCTCTCTCATTGTCTCAAACTCGTATGAGAAGATCTATATTTGGCATAAAAAGCTCCAAACAATCCAGTCCTGCTTAAACAACTAGGTATTTGCAATACTGGTAGTAACACAAAATAAAGGAACTTAAATCTACACAGCAGATCACATGTCCACTCATGATTAGCAGTGGAGTTTTACAGTGTCGCATTGGCAGCCCGGCACCCAACCTTCTACAGAAGGCACACACATGCACACACTCACGCCTAGGGACAATTTAGAGTATCCAGTCCACCCTACACAACATGTCTTTGGGAGGAAACCAGAGCACCCAGAGAAAACCCATGCAACCACAGGGAGGACATGCAGACTCCACATAGAAGGCACCACAGCTGAGGATCGAACCGGATAACCTCTTGCTTTGAGGTGGCAACGCTAACCACTGTGCCACCGCTACTGCCCTAAACACACCATAGAACAGTACTCTTAAATCAGCCTATTAAAATTTAGGCAAAACGATCAATTAGGTTAGAAATGTCAATCACCAAGATGCCTGATTCGTACAGAGCCTGCATACACAGGCTTAGAAATATTAACAGGTTTCAGCCAGTCAGGTTTCACAATTGCAAATACCCATTTCAATCTGTCATTTGAGTTTAGAGAAAAAAAAAAAAAAATATATATATATATATATATATATATATATATATATATATATATATATTAAGAGAAGCATATATGTGGTAAGAAAGAAGTTAACAGTGCAAATTACGAAGGAATGAAGCACGGGCCATACATGACATGGCTGTTTCCCTAGTGTAAGATGAAGATAACACTGTCTGCCCAGTACAACAGAAAGCAGCAATAAAGTAGGAACAGGCATCATTCTGTGCTGTTTTTCATTTTTTAAGGAAAAAAATGTGTGGCGGTGTTCTTTTAATGAAACTGGGGGACAGCCCCATCCCATCCCTGTCTCCTTACCCATTCCGTACAATAAGTCTTAACCAGTTTCAACCTAGTGTGTTGTTAGCCGCAGGCAGAAAGGTAGCCAGAGCATCTAATAAGTGGCCCAGAACTAAAGGAGTGGTACCAAGAAAAGCAGACAGACATACAGATGAAAAGTAAAGCAGAAATCTAAAATAAGAAGTCTGTTTCCTTACTCATAATAAACCATGCAACAGTTCAGTTTCTCACATGCAAACAGATCCGAGTACTGTAGTTTTATGTTATGTACGCAAAAATACATACAAAGCAACTACTCGTAGTCTCCCTGCAAAAAAGAATGGATAGTAAAGTTAACCAACTTCAAACAGATATGGAAAACATGGCTATTTTATTTATGAATGAGGTACAATAAAAATCAGAAGGGAGACTTCAATTGACTATAGGTTTTTTCGGTGCTGGATACCACTAATGTGCACAAAATGCACCTGGGAGAACTGTCCCACTTGCACAGAAGCCTTACAAATGCATAATACACATAAAAACAATAACACACAGTTGTGCTATCCATCTCTGCCCTCCCCAAAACAAACAAATAAAAAAAGAAAATTGAGTTCAATTAAATAAATAAATACATGTTTCAACTATGTTGCCCATCAGTTGCCACGGACATCTACATGATGTTCTTATCAAGCATATGGGTGGGCACAAAGCTGTGCATATAACAAAGAGCACAAAAGCAAATCTGGTTCCACAGTCAGTGTCCACAACATATCTACTGTCACACAGTTTTGCATTATGAGTATTGCATTTTCTTTTTTCTGAAAACAGCAAGATTGAGAAAATGTAAAACAGATCATTAGAGTATCTTCATCTAACTGTATTACAGCTGTCTTCTGTATCGTTAGCCTAGAATACACAATAGTTTACAACAAATAAGTGCAGAAAAAAATCATTGTTCAGGTACTAACAAACTGCAATCATCAGAAGCTTCCCATGTCTGCAGAGACGTAAGAACAGAAAGCCACTGCAGGTCATATTATGTGCGGTTTTTCATCTATATGAAATAATAACAAGTGCTATGTGCGACAGTTTCCTCAGTAATCATTATTACATCTAGAAATGCCCCAATGATCATTCATGCTATCTCATGCACTTGAGAATAAAAACATATCCTTTATTTACACAGCAAAAAACATTTTCTCAACTAGGCTATAGTCACTTGTGTGCGAGTAAATGAACCAGTACACAGGGTTGGTGCTGACGGGAGCTTGTTAAATTATCCTGTGCTGCTGAAATCCCCAATGTATCCACAGTTCTACCAGTTGTTCACATCATTTAATTACCTCACTGTTGACTTCCAGACACTTCTCTTCCATTTGCATATAAAAAGAGTTTACTTGCAATATTTTCTTGTATACAATTCTGATGACCAGGCAAAGGCCTTTCTAGAACATATAGTAACACTCCCATGGGGAGACAGAGGGAATAATTAAGGTTCATAGAATAAGCAATAAACATTTTGGGTCTCCTGTAAATTAATTCTAGTGAGGCATTTTCACAAACTACATGCATAATGGATATTTTACTACAGATACTTAGTCACAGGGAGGAATTCATAAACATTATAATGCCACATAGTATACACCTCAAGGTAACTTTTTTGAATTCATAGGTAGCCCTCCCACAGTGTTTATATGAAGATATGCTGCACTGCAGTGATCTGTCTCTGTAGCTATACTACATGCTAATGCAGTCTAGGGGAGAGGCATATCCTATTTAGCTATTTGCCATCTCCCTCGTAACTGCCTCCACACAGGTATCTAAGCACAGAGCAATTCAAACATGCTTGACCATGCAGATAAGCACAGACACTTCTTCAACAGCACAGTAGCAAAGAGAACCAACAGTCTGTGTGCATCTATTTTAACACAGGTAAGTGCTGGGGAGTTTAGTCATAATATAGATTTAGGAAGTGACTGCATGACTGTATACGAGTGTGTATCTACCAGGAATATAGTCCTAGGGAAGTTGAGGGATATGCTGTATGTGTGGGTGAATGAGTGAGTGTCTTAGTGCGATCTGGTGGAAAGGGAGCTGTTGTGTGTGTGTGGATGTGGGATGTTGGGGAGACTGTCATACCTCCAGACACCTCTAGACTAACAAGAACAGTCAGCAATATTGCATGGTGGAACCACTAGCCCCCAGGGAAAACTCTCTACTCATGACTGAGTGGCATGTAAACACTACACAGATAGGGATGGAGAATCACTAACTGAGGATACCTCCATCACTCATGCTTGAGTGTCACCCTCACAAAACATGGGCTGGGGGGAGAACACTAGACATCAGGGAGAACTCACCAGTACCATGCCTCTACTATACATCTACAGCATTTTTTTTTGGGGGGGTGGTGACACCTGGCAGGAGGGATACACAATATGATGTGCCTTAACATCACATTGGGGAAAAAAAGGGGCAGACATGAGGAATAAGTATCCTGCTGTAAAAGGCACTAAACTAACTTCAAACACAGTCTCCCCCCCACCTCCAACACAGGATATTAGTTCTGGATAGGAAAAATGAATATGGACAGACTAATGGCTGTATTTATAGTCATCATCCAAATGAGTTAAGGCTATCCTTTTTCTTCACAATGCATAGAGTTCACTTATGTTACTGCTTGATGACCATGAATGAGCATAAGCAAATGAACTCATAATGAGATGTAAATGAAGAATGATGTAACCCAGCATATGCTAATGAAGCATTCTCTTGAGCATTTGACATTCATAGTGGAACTTTCCCACTTTTCTATACTATCTGTGGATACATTATATAAAGAGGAGTCTTGTCCATGCCAGCTACTTTGCAATTCATGGAGATGCTGTCTCTTGCTGCTAGCCTTGCTATTTCCAAGTGTGAGTTACTGGTCTTGGCTGGGTCAAAACAGCTTGCACCCAGCAGCACTCAAAGGCCAAATAAGTGGCGATATAGGTAGAGGATGATGTTTTTAATTTTGATAATCAGGAGATACATAACAGGTTCAGAGTGGTCAAGGGGACATTATAAGGGTGTTAGTAAGTATACTGGAGGAATGTGTGGACTTCCTATCCCTATGGAATGTATAGCCCTCACTATACATGGCACAGAGACCTTCCAGAGACAGACCTGAGGACACAATGGGGATTTCACAGGCTTCTGCCTTAAGAACACTGCAGCAGTTCCTGGATGTACTCTTAGCATGTGCAAATCTGTATATCTATTTCCCAGTGTTACCTCAGGACTGAGCTAGGAATAGGAGTACCATTTATAGGTTGGCACATTTCCCTGAAGTACTTTGTGTGATAGATTGTATCCATGCCGTGATTAGGGCTTTTCCTGATGAGCAGCACCATAATAGTAAGGGCTACCATTCTATCACCTGCCAGGTAGTGTGTGATAGTGTATCACCAGTATCTCTGGCCAGCATCCTGGTAGTGCATGATTCCTATATCTGGGACACTAGCTCACTGTAACTCCTCTTCTTGCATAGTAGGATGCCCAGTGGTCATTTTGTGGTAAGTGGAAAAATATTTTTATTTACGTAGTTATTCATGGTAAAATCTGGTAATGCTGGATATACACTAGAGCCATGGCTCATGACACCAGTCAGAAATCCAGGTGAAGAGATACCTTTAATGCATCCCTGTTCCACACCCATATTGTCATTGAGAAGGTCTTCTGCCTCCTAAGAGCAATTTCAGATGCCTGGATGAGTCTGGTGGTACCCTACATTAAGGCCCAGCTACTGCAGATAGGATGTTTAATGCATGCTGCATCCTGCAAAACATGATCATGCACTGGTTATGTGGGGAACTGACCCATGATGTTACTGAAGCTTCCAGTTCCATTTCCACTACAACTAACAATGGCCAGCTTGTAGTGGTAGTAATAAGGGACCCCATGCAGCAGGCTTGTGCACAGCATATGGCTGCATAGGTAAAGAGGGGGGCCTTGTCCAGAATAATGGACCATGACATTCAGGTTAATGTTTTCTTTCTTGTAAAAAGCATACAGAGTATAATCGATGCATGTGGTGATATCTATGGGCTATGCTGTGTGGTGCATGGTCATAAGGTGTATAATCGATGCATCTGATGATATTTATGGGCTATGCTGTGTGGTGCATGGTCATACAGAGTATAATTGATGCATGTGATGATATCTATGGGCTACGCTGTGTGGTGCATGGTCATAGAGATTATAATCGATGCATGTGATGATATCTTTGGGCTACGCTGTGTGGTGTTTGGTCATAGAGAGTATAATCAATGCATGTGATGATATCTATGGGCTATGCTGTTTGGTGCATTATCTGAAGTCACTGCTCATCTGACATTCTTTCTCATCTTATTTTTTTTTTTCAGAACAGTTACTCAAATTATTGTATGCAAAAGTCATGCTTGAGTGGTCAGTGACTCTCATTCAGTGAAGTTGTAAGCCATTATGTAAGGAATAATTAGAATTAACTGTTTTGCACAACTGTTTAACCTAAGTATGCATTTACTGAATGTCCTCAAGTGGTATAATTAGTAAAAGCTTTAATTCACTATTTAGCATGGATTCATATCTTGTATTAGAATGAAAACCTATCATACATATTTTTTATTATGCAATGTTTTCCTAGTTTAAAGTATGTTTTCTGCTGAGGTACTGCACATCAAATTATTTTATTTTGTCATACGAGATAATTTGTATTAATTTGTGACTTCAGAGACAAAAATTATCATACTTTATGCATTACTGATGGTCAAGTGGCAGTAGTGTTTGTTTACATGACAACACTAACAATCTGCAATTTTCTCATTACTGTGCTTTTTGAAGTTGTAGGCAACTGGCAGCTTTAAGTATGGTAATGCATAAAACATTTGTGATAATTACTGCAATCTTATGGTATTGACATACAGATTTTTTCCACATATCCCTAGGGTTTAAAGCAGCATCATTACAGTAACAAAATGCATAGAGCTGTAAAGAGCCTAAGCATTCCACTCCCTCCTTTTTTGTTTAATAACTCATTCTCTTTAGAGTTAGAAATTGAACGGTCTTTGTAAAGGTGAAAAAACAGCAAATGTTATACATGAATCACAGCAGGTCAAGGTCAAATAAGTAATGCACTTCTCCTAAAGACAGACTTGGATAAAGTGGAAGTGATTCTGAGGAGGGACGCTTATGGCAGATGGAATGTGATTGATGCAGTTGATCCTGTGGACACAGATGTGACACTGCTGTGGGAACATGATCAGGACCATGAATGAGAAGTTCTGTTAGGTGTAAGTGAATGCTGATGTGGCTTGGATGAAATCTCTTGTGCTTGTACTCCCCGGATTATAACACTTTCTCGAGAAGCATTTGTAGTGTCATGTGACCTGCCTCCATGTGTTTGGACAGTAACCCTGTCCTCTTTCCTTTCCATGACTGACTGATGTTTGACTGTGGTACGTCCTAACTAGTGCATGAACTTAGGTGGCCACAGATGCTTGGTGTGCCACCATACTCTGCATCAGTGTGATCATAACATTGTCTCTAGTATACTCTGACCATTTCTAGCTGACTCTGTGGAAGTGCTGTGACCATTAACAATACCACAGAACATTTGCTGCTGGGTAGTCAATGCTTTACATCTTTCCTGGGGTAGCTGTAATAAATTCCTGTGCCTGGCTTCCCTTTGTAAAGATGTCACTGTGGACACTATTGCCACTGAATATCTACCATCATTCTGAAAGTGTTTGTCTAGGTTTATAGATACTGGTGTAGAGGTGAGTGGGTTCTCCTCCCATACAAGTGTAAGCATAATGTCAGCATGTGCTTGACTTTGTGAAGCACTGTCACTTCCTGCAGAGTTACTAACATGTTGTGGGTGTGAGATCCTGCCATTAAACTTGGGGAATGCATACCACTTTCCTCAGGCTGCCTCATAAATATACATTTATCATCTTCAACAGCAGCTCTGCTTTTCCTGTCCTCCAATTTACTGGTATAGTAGGGAACAGTTTGTTTCTGCTGCTGACCCTGTAAAAACTTATTTGAAGACATTACAAATAAAGAATGCTACTGTATGCTTATTAAAGAGGTATGGGGGACACATACCATGCATGCTGCCTTCATTGCCATTCCGTGCTCACGTAAAATGTTCACCTATTAATAGTTATTGTCATGTCTTTAATGCAATCATTTCTTGTCAGCATTCACTTCTCTCTATAAATATAGTTACTATTTTTATACCAACCTTCCTGAGCAGACAAGTGTTGTGGCTGCTGCTGTTGGTAATGGCCATTGTCCAGGCGATTATTTGAGGTAGTGTCACAGAGTACAGCAGTGCATGTGTAACATATGCCAGCATAGCTAGCTGGAGTTTAGTAGGAAATTATATGTAATTTGAATATCAAACTGATTTGGACAAATGCTTGTGTTAAAAATGTATTTGTAAAGTTGCTTGTGTTAGAAATGTATCAACAGTGGGTCCTGCTTGACAGAAAATAAATATACAGGTATATCACACTGTATTGTTGTAATTGATGACATGTATATATATTTTAACAGATGATACTGGAAGGGAAGCGGTTAAGCTCAGCCCAGCTAACCTTAAGAAAAACAGACTGAAATTAAGTGATTTGGTTTAGGCCATAAAAATTGAATCTCACAGGTGTGAATGTAGCCAGAGATGCAATGTCTGTGAAAAGCCTGGACTGGGGTCCGGCTCTATTGTCCTTAGTGGTAAACTAATTGCTACCTTGGGGTGCCAGATAATAACTTGTTAGTTTCTGCAGGAAGAGTGGGAGTTTTGGAATAGTTTTACAGTTTCTAGATGCTGTAATAAACCTTAGCCAAGTAATGTGTGTATTATTACACATCTGTGCCAGATCCTGGCTCAGTTTCTAGAGAGGAGGTAGTGTGGGAACCACAGAGCCAGGTGACCAGATGTGATGTTATTCTGTATCCAGGACTGAAATTGTATTTGAATACTAGTGAAATGTGAGGTATGCATTTTGAACCTGACAAGACACTCATCCACTTTCATCTTGCCCTGCTTTAGTAAGTAACTAGGGAACAGTAAT
Source organism: Protopterus annectens (assembly GCF_019279795.1). Lineage (NCBI taxonomy): Eukaryota > Metazoa > Chordata > Ceratodontiformes > Protopteridae > Protopterus > Protopterus annectens. The sequence goes on along the minus strand of NC_056726.1, from coordinate 268,828,863 downwards.
TCTTCAGTCAGAAAAATATAGTGATATTAGCTAAATATATCTGTCAGAGTCTTTCCATCTGTGCTTTTTATATTTCCTGTGGCTGAAACTCTGATGTTTATTGTAAATAGATATTCAGTATTTTGATTTTTTTTTATTTAATATTAAAATTATCTAAACCCTTCATTGCGGCTAATCTTTTAGAAAACAATACACGTTTGTGAGTACTTGCATTTATTTAGTGGCACAGTGGCACCACATTCCTGAAAGTCTTGCTGCTTAGCTAAATGGTACCATTTTTATAAGGATTAATAAGTGTAATTGGGTACCCTGGTAAGAGCCTTAAAGTAGCTGGCTTTGGGTGCTCTAGTTGCAGTAAATCTACCTTATAGTCTAGGTGGAGGTGGCAGAGTGGGGGTAAGGTGTGCCAGCCTTTGCCAGGGTGTGTATGTGTGAAAATCAAATCTTAAAGAGTGTGTGACACAGCTACTTTGAACAGGGACATTGTGAGCTCTGATTTCATAGAGAGGGTAGTGTAAGACTTGGCTTCGAACATCTGGCTATAGACTCAGCTCTTAACTGTCAGTTAACAGTCAGTCTTATTTGGGGCTTGGAGAGAATGTCCAGCCCCAGGACTGGAGTGTGCATTCCCTGTGTTCTCTTATGAGGAAACTGTACTTGGTGCAGAGAGCTGCATCTGAAAATACTATGCGTCTATTTTTCTCACAATGAACATTCCCCACTGGTGTCAGCAGTGTGGATTGAGGCTTCTTGATCACTGGACAAGAATAAGGAAGTCACAATCCACACTATCACTAATTATTCCAGTGCTATCCTCCTCTTTGTCATAAGTCATTCCCATGGATTGAGAGGAGATATTCCTCATCTGGTATTAATGGGATAACTGTTGGGAGACACCGCCCCCCCCCCAGTAATTGTATGGGCAATTGCATTCTGCTTTGGCTTGCATCTAGCATACCCTAATGTAACACATCATTTGCCCTTCTCTTGCACTGTGTTAATATGCAGTTTCTGCCACTCACTGGATTCCAGGTTTGTATCCTCTCAGCTTGTTTGTGCTCCCCTTTATGAACAGACATTTCACACAAGTCCTAAGGGCTGCAATGAGGATGTGATTTTCCTCATAGCCAAAGTTGTCCTTTCTCTACCTTTATTCCTTGTATTACCTAATTATTGCACATGAAAAAAAGCCCCTGTCATATACAAAAAACATGATGTAAACAGCAATCAAGCAACACAATGACCATGTGCGTCTTCCATTGTCCCACAAAAAAGATAACAGACCACAATTATTTACCCATGCAAAATCTCACAAAGTAAAACTGTGGTATACTAATGTCTGCAGCATCATTCACAACAGTACAGCGATCAATTTTTAATATATTTCTTCCTTTAATGTACCATTTTCATATACTGTCAATTTTTTTCTTCAGTGACACTCATCTTCAAGGGCATTTGTATGTTCACTCACTCAACACATCCCTACTACTACATTAATTCAGAATTAAAACATTTCTATGGACAATGACATTACACCAAACTAATGATTTTAACAGTGATCACTAATCATTTTACACTGCTAATGTAATAATTTTCCACTTAGAAATAGCAGTTTTACAGTATTAATTGAAGCCATGATGATATGCTAAGGATATCAGTAAAATAATTTCTTCAGTGTAACTCACTAATTTTACAATAAGTACTTCATATCAAATGTTAATATTTTATTATTTTTTCTTACTTTAAGTTCAAAGTTTCCTAAGAAATTTGCCCCCTAACTCAAGTAATAACAAGTGTTCAATTATTTCACATAAATTCAGGTCTATTTTCACATTTTATATTCAAATTAGGCCCTTTGTATAACAGTAATACATGAACCTGTATGGCCAATTTTGCACATAACTTGCCCTTAACAGCTTGTGAACACAGCGTTGGGCTCAAGTTCACAGCATTCCCCAGCATGCTGCAGGATGAAGTCGGTGCTGCACTCTACTGTATTGGTGAGTACCCGCTCCAGTATGTTTGAACCTCCGGTGGGTGACCACACTATCTGGTTAAAGGTATTTGTGTTAAAGTCCAGGAATCACTGTGCATGCAAGTATGAGGCAGTGTATTTCTTCTAATTTATAGAGGGGTAAAGTCTGACATGAAAAGGGTACTTGGTTTAAAGGTGTAGGTCTGCAGTAATTCTAGGTATGAGCTATGGGATTCTAGGGGCATTGGATATGCTATAGGACTTTGTCTATGGTTATTTGCACATGGATAATTCCCAGGGCATTATCCTGTGTAACCAGTGTAGAGTTTTGTTTGTTACTGCTGCAGATTGAAGTTCCTCCTTTTGTCCCTATCTGTACAGCTGATGGTTTAAGTGTGTGGAAGGCACTCAAGCCTTGCACTGCCAGAGTACTTACTGCAGATTTAAATCATGTCTTAGTAATACCACTGATGTCAATATTATCCAGAATGAGGTGAAAATGGAGGGTATGGAGTTTCTTGTTTTGGCTTCTAGCATTGAGTAGTAACACCTTTAGTTTTCTTTGGGTTTTATTTGCTATATCAGTAGGTTTGCCAATTTGGCATTTTCTAAAAAAGGACCTAAAGGAGGTGGATAAAGATTTAGAAATTAGATATGCTTTAAAGGAAGCAATCAAATGCTGTGTAAAATGATAGGTGAATTTATTGTATGCATTTTCTTTTTTGCCCCTTTTTTCATCTTTTTTTTAATTTATTTTATTTAATTATGCATTTCTTTGTACTTTATTGTTTTTTCTCTCTCCCATTTATGCTCTTTTTTTACAGATTCAAAATCCCTTGGCATGAACCAGGCATGTACCTCCCATGTTTGGGTATGCTCGACCATTGCCCATCTGGGGACATCCTCACAGAGTTAAGACAATGGCACCAGTCCTGCAGGAACCTCAACATGTGGCAGCCTGGCAAGCCACACTGAATGATAGCTTCAGAACTTGCTTCAGGACATGCTAGAGGAGTTAGTTGACAGAGTGATTCACCCTGTCAAAGCCTCATTTCAGTATGTTGAAACTGTACTGTTCCAGCTGGTGTTAACCACCTCTGCACTACAGGCCCCTACCCCCTTAATATAGAGGATTTCCATTGCACCACTATCTGGCACTGGAAATGTTGAGGTTGTGGACTGACTCCTACAGGAACTTCAGCCTTTTTCCCTTATCCTTTTGACTATACCCTCTTACTTATTTCCCACCCAGACTATCCTATTATATAAAAAAATAAAAAAAAAAATAGGTCTATTCCCCACCTAAAGTACTGTGCCCCTCTTCTTCCTCCTTTGTCCACCACAACCCTTGATGTTTTCTTTCTTTGTTTCCCTTTTGTTGTCTCTCCCAGTTTTCAGTCTTTTACCCCCCTTTCCACTCATTATTGAAAATATCAGGGTCTTCATATAATGACTTTCATAATGGTTAAGGTGTTCACCAACAAGGCCCAGGGTTTGATTCTCACCTTTGAAGGGAAAATGGCCTATATGGGCAGCTAGCCTAGTACTTACCTATGAAACTATAAAATATTTTACATTCTTTAATTTTTTAAGATATTAAAAATAAAAGCTGACTGTACATAGCAACATCCATATACAATGTCTGAATACATACAAAATTACACAAAGACTACAGCTATAATATAGTACTTTGTATTTACTTAGTACTTGAGGAATATTATGCATTTTTCACAAAGCAGGCATATTCTTCAAATCATTTTCCCTTTTCCTTATTCAGCATTACCTCCTTATGCTTAGCTTATTTGCATACACATTTAGCAGTGCTTCTTGCAAATAACCGCTACATAGCTATGAATGTCTGCTCTACAGATATGAGCTTAATACTTCTCAGGACGACGTCAGGCTTTCATCCGTTGCATCTAATGAACATCAGCAAGATTGCCTGAAGTATAGTTTTCTACCAAACAAGGATCTATTTTGAGGTTTTAAATTTTGCAAGATGCTTAATCTGATCTAAGTCTATCTACTTGGTCATAAGTATAAATGGCAAACACATAGCTATGTTTTTCTGAGACTCTTGTTTTGTTGAAGTTGGAAGTACTTGTGGATCAATAAGATTCCAGATTTTTTTTTAACCATCAACAACTTTATTTCATACCAAACAAACCACACAGGTTCATATAGTATTAGAAAGCGAGATTATAATCATTCTACTAAACACTAGTCTAAATTACATTAACAGAGTAATCAGCACAACCTAAACTATACAAACTTTGCAGACAAAAGGGAAACCCTCTTTTCCCCCTTAGTCCCATCAAAACAAAAACAAATTTAGAACTTGTATCACAGATTCTACACCTCCATTACATATTGAAGTTTTTGTCTTTTTATACTACTGCCTCAGACATCTATATTATACTTTGTATACCATTACTACTCTCCCTATTTTCAGTGTCTGTCATATCTTTCTGACCTACTCTAAAAAAATGGATAGGAACTTTTCTCCCTCCTATCCCTTTTCCTAGAAACTTTTTTCTTATAGGGCCTCCTCCATTCCTGATAACCACTTCTTCCACTTCCTGTGAAAATGTTTATACCTCTATACCCCCTGGCATTTCTTCTCTCATTTTGCTACCTTATTCAAACTCCTTTACCTCTTTTTTGTTAGTTGTCCTCCTCTAAAATATTGTTTTCCATCCATCCATCGCCCCTCTTTTCCATTTTTTGCACATGGGGTCAGGGTATCACTTCAACAGTGACAATCATCTAGAGCCCAAGCTTATACCATCAGGTGGTAAGCCCTGCCTCGGGGTGTTCATCCACACCACACACTCGCACAAATACTCATACCAATGGCTAATTTACAGTGCCCAGTCCACCTAATGCATGTCTTTGGAATGTGGGAGGAAACCAGAGCACCCAGAAGAAACCCACATGTATACAAGGAGGGAATGCAAACTCCACAAAGTAGGCACTCCAGGTGTGAAATGAACCAGGTAACCTCTTGCTGTGCAGTGAATATCTGCTGTGCCACATTATATTGTCCTCACTTCCCAGTAAAAACAATTTGAACACAAGTTGGTCAATATATCTTATCTTCTGTTTGACTAAGAGCTCTAACACAATTCCAAACTAAATTAATCCTTCACACACATCCAACAATCTATACTCCTATGTTCTTGTAAGTTTTTGACACCCCCAATGTATGTACTTAATACCAGGAAACAGTTTGCAATCTTAACCAGAGTGTAGAAATATTTATACAAATGGTTCTAGGCAAAGATTCAAAATTGTCTGGCTTAAGATGCATACCTTGGGAAACATACTTTTTTCCTATAGTACAGTGGCATTTATTGCCATTTCCCATTGCCTTCTTTATTTCTCTCTCTCTTTTATGAGTTATTAACCAGGTATTTCCTATCCTTATTAGACATCTAGTATTTCTTCCTTCCATTCTTCTCCAGTCAATCTGTTGAATAAGCTCAAATATCTTTATTCTGTCTTCTGACTCTTGATTTGAGCCCATCAACCTTTCGAGATTTGCTATTCCTGTGATGATGTAAGGTATTGCCAGCTATGCCAGGAGAAGTAGGGCAGTGGATGTATAACATATGCCAGTACAGCTAGCTGGAGTTTTGTAAATAGTTATATGTCATTTGTATATCAAACGGATTTGTACAGATGTTTGTGTTGAAAAATGTATTTGTAAAGCTGCTTGTGTTAAAAAATGTATCAACTGATGAACAGAAAAGAAATATACATTTATATGAGACTGTACTGTTGTAAATAGAAACTGGAAAATTAGAGGTTACTCTCAGTCCAGCTAATTTTGAAAAATGTTAAGAAATTAAATTACTTAATTTAGGCCATAAAATTGTATCTTACAGTTCTGATTGCAGCCAGAGACTAAATATCTGTCAGAGAATGGTTTATTATCTCCTGTAGGAAGAGTGGATGTGTTTATGGTTTTACAGCTTACAGATGCTAGAACACATCTCAGCAAAGCTGTGTGTGTATGGTAACACATGCTAAATTCTGGTTCAGTTTCTAGCAATGGGGATAGCATGGGATCCAGATGTCAGATGACCAGATGATTGTGATGTCATTCTGTAATCTAGGACAAAAAATGATGTTTTAATACCAGATGAGAAAGAGAAGTCTCAGGGCAGTCTGTTTTTGGAACCTGACAAAAGAAAGATCACTCACCTGGATTAGTCAGGAAAATAGTAAAATTAGTTAAGTACTCTTTTTCTGTATCTGTGTGAATCTATTTATCCATGTTATTTAAATATTCATGTGATTGAAACTCTGTTGTTTATTGTAAATAGATCACAAAATGGAAGAAACCCAACGATGAACACAACACAGACGGTGCAGAAGGATCCACAGCTTGTACAGGAAAACACAAATTTATTTGTAACTCAAAAGACCAGGGTTAAGCGCTTTCATCTGCTTAAACAGACTTCTTCAGAACCCCAAACAACAGCTGATTAAACATTTAAAAAACATTTTTGGCGCCAAAATTAATTGAAGATGCAATTTGAAATTTAAAGCAACAGGTCCTAAAAATTCAACAAATACTACACATAAAAGTTACAAAAAATTACAAAGAATGTACAGTGTATATATCTCTTTGCAAAAAATGTTAAAGGAAATGAAAATAAACATGAAAAATGAAACATATTAATTCTAAAATTAATATAATAGTATACTAAAATTTAAAAATGAAAAATATTGTTAAAATTCATAATTTCCCTTAATAGATTTCCTAATATAATATACTTGGTTTAAAATACATAATTTGGAAAGAATAAATGAATTTTGAAAAACATAAGATGTACATTATGTACAATACAATAATGTAAAATCAATAATAATGTGTAAAATGTATATATATATTATATACTCCCTAACTTCAAGCCCATTGTAAAAAAGGCTTGATACTAATAAAATTGTTGATGCCAGGAAAACGGGTAGCGTCCGTTAGAATCTGCCATCTAGTTTCTTTCATGGCAAGAAAAACTTTCCAATTACCCCCAAATGGTGAAACCTCCACTTTGTCAATAATAGAAAATTTGAACGTGTGAGTATCCCCATGGGAGGAAATGTGTCTTTGAAGTGCATTCTTAGAGTCTCCTGTTTTGATCTTATAAAGGTGTTCGTAAATACGTTTTTTAAAAAGTCTCTCGGTCTTCCCTATATAATAGGCGGGACATGCCATACATGTAGCAATGTACACAATCTTGGACGTATTACAGTTCCCAACCCTACTTTTAACATAAGTCCTATTAAAATCAGCCAACCTGACACCTCGACCTTCCCTAATGGCGTCACATTGCCTGCAGCGTCCACATTTCCTAGTCCCACCCCACTTTGGTTTGGTACTAGTCCTATTCTCAAGAATGTTCTTAATATTGGGTCCTGTCTTGAAAACAAAATCTGGTCTTTTTCCAAGAACATCTTCCAAGTTTTTGTCAATACAAATAGACCTCCAATGATCACAAATAATGTTTTTAATGAAATGGACACACGGAGAATAGGTCAAAACACACACTCTTTGCCTGTTTCCAATATTGGACCAGTCATTACTGTTTTTTAAGCAACCAGTACCCAAAATTGGGGTGTATTTACCACCCCATTCACCCTTAACATATTGTGTGATATCATTCAAAAGTGCATTCGGGTATCCTCTATCAAGAAACAGAGATTTAATAAAAGGTAACAAGTTCATCCCCACTGTTCGGTTTGATTTAGTTGATGTTATTAAGGAGGTCAAGTTGTTTTGTAGGCGTTTGAATTTAGCTATACAATTCCAATCAGGGGTTGTTGCTCAAACCGATGCAGGGATTGCTGGACCTCATATTAAAAACAAGCTATCCAAAAAAAGTACTTATATACCCATTTCCCACCCTCAGGTGGTGAATTTTGAGAAAATGGTTTGTCACGACATTTATGGTCTCTCTAAAACCATTAGAAATGATCAAGTTAAAGACCCAGTGGACAATCTATCCACGAAGGAGCGTATGTGTTTGGACTTTTTTGTGTCCAATGGGGACATTCGGGTCATGAAACCTGACAAAGGGGGTGGTATTGTTTTGTTCAAGAGTATTGATTACATCAACGCCATGACCAACATCATTTTAAACACTGGCAGTTATGAGGTGGTATCTTTGAATGAGATCAATGTAGGTCATAGGAGGGTGGATTTAGCCATCAAGGAATATCTTTTGGACCATAGGATCACCATGGATACCCATGATTTCATCAGGGTGGAATTTCCGGTTTTGGCTACCATCTTTGGCATTCCTAAGGTTCACAAATGCATTTCCCACCCCCCTTTCAGGCCTATTGTCTCTGGAGGTCGTTCTAAGACCCATTTCATTGGGGTTACTATCGACATGTGGGTCAAACCCCTTTATGACAGGATACCCCATTTAATCAAGGACTCTTGGTCATTTTTGGGACGACTGACTCCTGATTTGTGGAGGAAGGAGTTGTTTTTTTTGACCATCGATGTAGTGGACCTTTTTTCTTGCATTCCGAGAGATGTAGGCCTGGAATTCTTCAGCAACAGTTTGAGGGCTATTTCTGACTTTAGTTGGGACCACATATGTCTTTTGGTTGACATGATGTCTTTGGTCTTGGATTACAATTTTATTCAATTTGAAGGTGAATTTTACAAACAGAAGAGAGGGGTTGCGATGGGGGCCTCGTGTGCTCCCATCTTTGCCAACCTTGTGATGTTGGAGTGGGAAACTAAGTTTTTGTTCCCCAGTGAATTCTTCTCCAACACTGTTTATTATTCCAGATATTTGGATGATTTATTCATTTTATGGAATGGTTCTGTTGATAGGTTTCATTGAATACATCAATCAGACCACAGATTTTTTGAAGTTCACGCACCATTTCGACCCTAAAGGGATTGCTTATTTGGATTTATTTATTAGTCATTCAGAGGAAGGGTTTGTTTCCCGTGTTTACAGGAAGGAAACGTTTTCAAACGACTATTTACAATATAGTAGTAACCATCCTAGGTATGTTTTCAAGAATGTTTTCAAAGGCCAATGTATCAGGGCAGCACGCATGTCTTCTCAAAAGGAGGCAATGTGTAGGGAGCTTGAATTTATTAAATCTCTGTTTCTTGATAGAGGATACCCGAATGCACTTTTGAATGATATCACACAATATGTTAAGGGTGAATGGGGTGGTAAATACACCCCAATTTTGGGTACCGGTTGCTTAAACAACAGTAATGACCGGTCCAATATTGGAAACAGGCAAAGAGTGTGTGTTTTGACCTATTCTCCGTGTGTCCATTTCATTAAAAACATTATTTGTTATCATTGGAGGTCTATTTGTATTGACAAAAACTTGGAAGATGTTCTTGGAAAAAGACCAGATTTTGTTTTCAAGACAGGACCCAATATTAAGAACATTCTTGAGAATAGGACTAGTACCAAACCAAAGTGGGGTGGGACTAGGAAATGTGGACGCTGCAGGCAATGTGACGCCATTAGGGAAGGTCGAGGTGTCAGGTTGGCTGATTTTAATAGGACTTATGTTAAAAGTAGGGTTGGGAACTGTAATACGTCCAAGGTTGTGTACATTGCTAAATGTATGGCATGTCCCGCCTATTATATAGGGAAGACCGAGAGACTTTTTAAAAAACGTATTTACGAACACCTTTATAAGATCAAAACAGGAGACTCTAAGAATGCACTTCAAAGACACATTTCCTCCCATGGGGATACTCACACGTTCAAATTTTCTATTATTGACAAAGTGTAGGTTTCACCATTTGGGGTAATTGGAAAGTTTTTCTTGCCATGAAAGAAACTAGATGGCAGATTCTAACGGACGCTACCCGTTTTCCTGGCATCAATGATTTTATTAGTATCAAGCCTTTTTTTACAATGGGCTTGAAGTTAGGGAGTATATAATATATATATACATTTTACACATTATTATTGATTTTACATTATTGTATTGTACATAATGTACATCTTATGTTTTTCAAAATTCATTTATTCTTTCCAAATTATGTATTTTAAACCAAGTATATTATATTAGGAAATCTATTAAGGGAAATTATGAATTTTAACAATATTTTTCATTTTTAAATTTTAGTATACTATTATATTAATTTTAGAATTAATATGTTTCATTTTTCATGTTTATTTTCATTTCCTTTAACATTTTTTGCAAAGAGATATATACACTGTACATTCTTTGTAATTTTTTGTAACTTTTATGTGTAGTATTTGTTGAATTTTTAGGACCTGTTGCTTTAAATTTCAAATTGCATCTTCAATTAATTTTGGCGCCAAAAATGGTTTTTAAATGTTTAATCAGCTGTTGTTTGGGGTTCTGAAGAAGTCTGTATAAGCAGATGAAAGCGCTTAACCCTGGTCTTTTGAGTTACAAATAAATTTGTGTTTTCCTGTACAAGCTGTGGATCCTTCTGCACCGTCTGTGTTGTGTTTATTGTAAATAGATGTTTAGTATTTTCATTTTTTTAATTTATTATTAAATATGTTTAAACTTTTCATTGTGGCTGGTCCTTTAGAGAATATTTTAACCTTTGAGAGTACTTTTATTAATTGGGTGACTGTGGCAGGTCTGTATTAGAACATCGCAAGTTTAATGGTTCAAAACACTAAAGGCTGACCTTTAATGATCGAAACATTAAAATTGCGAATGTTCAGAAAAAATAAATAAAAAAAAAAAAAGAAAATCTAAATGGTGTAGGCAGGGGTGCAAGCCCCCCATATACCAATTTTGGGACTGCACTACATTGAAGTAAACAGAAATCTCCCCTTATGGAAATTTCTGTTTACCCATTCGACATTCTGCACTTTCCCTATTCATGTGTCGACAATGTCGGATTCAACATTGTCGGCTTTCAAGAATTTAATAGGTAACCGACTGTGGCCACTCCTGAAAGCCTTACTCTGCATTGATCAAACACTACCATTTGTATTAATATTAATTTCACTCAGTGTACTTGGATACCCTGTAACAACCTTAGACTAGCTGGCTTGGGAGTGTCTGGTGGCAGTGTAACTACCTTATAGTCTGGTCAGAAGGAGGCATAGCTAGTAAATCTATACCAGCCTTTCCCAGGTGTGTGTGTGTGAAAATCAAATCTGAAAGTGTGTGTGTGTGTTAGCTGCTTGAAACAGAGACATGAAGCACTGGCTTCAGAGAGAGGATGCTAGAGGACTTGGCTTGGACACTTAACTAAGGACTCAGCCCTACAGCTGTGCCAGTGGTGTCTCTTGTTGGGGATCTGGAGAGAGAGAGACCAGTCCCCGGACTGTGTGTTCCCTGTGTGCTGTTATGGGAAATTGTGAGTGATGCAGAGAGCTGCATCTGGAAATACTGGGTATATCTGTTTTTGTTCCAAGTGAATGTCCCTCTCCAGTGTCAGTGGTGAGGATTCAGGCTCCTTGACTACTGACCCAGAGTGGGCACAACACTTTCCTTTTCTCCCATATCCTCCTTTTGAAATTTCTCTACATCCTTCCTCCAAGATTTCAGTCTATCACCAATTAATAATTCTGATCAAGCTCTAATACTATTCTGTGTGGTTTGCCATCTCAATACGAGTTTTTTGAGCTCATCTTTAGTGAATCCACCTATTGATGTTACCCCTCCCCCTCCACCAACTGCAGTGCAATTCTTTCCATATCTTACAAAATATCCTTTGCATCAACTTCATCCAGGGCAGATTTAATTTTCCCTTATCAGACTCCAACAACATATCTATCAAATCCTCTTTTTTCCGCTATTCCTCTTCTCCAATAGCCTTGATGTTTTGGACAGAGTTGATGTCTGCATTTTATAATTTAACCTAGTCATTGACTATAAGTTCATAAAGATTTGTGTTTCTTCAGATTTACAAAGGATTTATGTGGTTGCTAAGACATTGTTTGGCATTAAACCTATTGTATGAGTTTTGCAAACTATGATCATTGCATGGCTAGATAATGACTTAATATTGCTTTTGACTTTGGGTTGTGTATCCATCAGATATGTTTAATAGCTTACAAATTATAGATCTGCCTCTATGTTAGTGACTTAATTTCTGTTTGTATGCAACAAGTACAGCTATTTCTTCTCTGTGTTTCTATAATTATGCAGAGCTTTAGACAGACCTAGTGCTTATGGACTGATTTAGAAGGAAAAACCCAGCTAGTTAAATTTAGAAAAGTTTAATGCTGCTTTTGCTATTTTCCATATTAGCAGACACTGCCAAGCCCATTTAAGGGTATAATTGCAATGACTCATTTTCTATTGAAGTCCATCTGATTAAGGACTATGGTCAATCTGCCTAAACTTGCAATGTGTACAACAAAACAACTTTTTTTATAAATTTGCAGTTTGATTACTTCGATTTGATCTTTTTCAACCATTTTACTTACAGCTAAATATATTTTATCATAGTCCACCATCATACTTCCCTATTTCAAATTAGCAATTTCATTTATTTGTATCTTTTGAGATTTCTTTTTTTCTTAAGAGTGCCTGCTGCTGTAACATACTTAAGTAACATACTAATTACTTCTAACATCTAAATCTATTCTGCACTTTAACAGTGGCTGATTATATGAATTTTAAAAGGTAATGAATACATTACATTCAACCTCTTAGTGCAAGAAATCTGGACAAAGCCTAAAATAATGAGGGTGACAAAGGCCCCAAAATATGGACAGAGTTTAAATGTTGCTCTTATAAATGTAGAAAGTTGCTAGAATAGGATTTGTGTTAGCATGCATGTTCTAAAGGATATGAAGTGTGACTCTCAAATGTATTTCTTTATTTAGTGATTTCAATCATCAGTGACCAAAAGTATGAGGCAAAAATCTGGACATTGTGAAAAATCTGGAAAGATGACGGTATGAATGAATAGCTGAAGCCTAGCATCCAATCGCAGAAAAGCTTTGAAGAGGGAAGGTCCTTCTAATGGCTTGACTAATTTTATTTGGGTATATACTATACAGAGAATTATGATTGGGTTTCAAACCATATCCAACTTGTGAATTCAGGAGAAGGATGTCAAGAAATTCACCGTGGGAGTAGAATAAAGTGAGACTAGAGAGGCAATTCTTGATATCCATGCCAAGAACACGTAAGTAGTTACGATAGGAGAAACCCAATCGTATATCTTTGACATACACGGAGCTTCAACTGCTCCAGTGTTCTACTAGTTACAGAAAAAACTGTAGGAGAGCAAAGTGTTTTATAATAATCAAAGCTTAACATACTTCATATTGCTACAGTCAACAGCTTTAAAAGCGGATAGATACTTCACCCTCTAAGACTTATGTGTTTTTCTATATGCAGACATCTCAAACTGCTGTTTAAATTTTCAGTGAAAAGAAACACAGAGTCATTTGCAGGGTCAGTTGGCCTGCAGATGAATACTCCATTCTAGTTCTCATTTGCTGAAATACTGACAGAAATAGTGAGCTTTACAAGAACCCATTTCATTTATCCAGTTAAATAATATTTTGCAGGTATTCGGATTTCAGTTAGAAAAACTGAGAGCTTCTCCAGTGTCTGGAATCTGACAAAGATCAGGATATATTAGAATCTGTACAAACTAGTAAAGCAGACTTCATTTGATATTCAGGGTTTAAAAACAATCTTCCAGCTATCTGCAAAACATGTTATTTAACATGCTTTTGTGATAAAATATGCTTAGTGTGCTTTGCATCTGCAAGTAATGAAACACCTTTTTTTTTCTTTTAATAGCATCTGCTGTTTGTGTGAAATTGCCTCTGCGGCATGTCTTCAAAACCTGGAAGCATCATCATTTGCTTATAAATTGTCTTGGTGCATGAGGATGTGTATCTAGTGGAGTCGGCGTAATTGCAGCATATGAACATTAGGTGATTTTAATTAATTCAGGATACAATGCTATTCACTAAATTTTGCTAAATGTATAGAACAAGCCAAATAATATTCAGTTACTAAGTGATAGGTGATAGTGTTCTCTAACAGTGTGCTGTAATACAATTAAGCTGCATTTATCAGATTGTCAAATGCTTAAATACTTTATAAAATAAAGAGCAAGACTGTCACTTCACAGCAAGATGTTCTACAGTTCGATTCTCAGCTCGGGTGCCTTCTGCGTAAAAGTCTACATGCTCAAGTGGGTTTTGTCCAGCTGCTCTGGTTTCCTCCTACATTGCAAAGACATGTAGCAGGTGGATTGGAAACTCTAAATTGGCCATAGATGTGAATGTGCCAGCATGTGTGACTATGTTCAAAAAACTGTAACAGGGCTAGCCATCTGGTGATCTGAACACTGGCTCTAGCTGATTGTCACTGCTGAAGTGATACCCCAACCCTATGTGCAAAAATGGTAAAAGGGGTTTAGGCAGATGGATAGATGGATGGAAAAAGAATTATGTAAAATGTTAATATTACTGATTCAGTATTAAATTATACTGGTCACACCTCTGTTTTGTACACCCTTACTTTTCCACTTCTTTGGCATTTTTTGTCAAACACTACCTTAATAAGTCTGTGCCAGTTGGGTGCAGCCCCTCTAATTCTACCTTTGACCGCTTCATTCAAACTTCCATCCCCTCAACCACCCCTCCCAGATACTTGAAGCTGTCAACTTGTTCCACTATTTTTCCTTCTAACTCATTTATTAGCTTCTTCTGAATTCCCCCATTTTCTGCCATTACAACTGCCTTGTATGTATTCATTTTCATCCCATGTGCCTTCCCTTTACATTGTTTCCCTAGCCTTTGTGAAGTTCTTAGAGTCTGCCTGTAATGCCACATTATCTGCACACAACTTTATTGATCTGTTCCCTCTGACCTGTTTGCTAATGTAGACCATCATCAGTATGAACAGCAGTGACCACAGTCTATGTTCCTTGTTCTCCTATCTAAAGCCCTGACGTGGCACAGTCTGTGATTCTTGTTCTCCTATCTAAAGCCCTGACGTGGCACATAGTCTGTGATTCTTGTTCTCCTATCTAAAGCCCTGACGTGGCACATAGTCTATGATTCTTGTTCTATCTAAAGCCCTGATGTGGCACACAGTCTGTGATTCTTGTTCTCCTATATAAAGACCTGACACAGCACATAGTCTGTGATTCTTGTTCTCCTATCTAAAGTCCTGACACGGCACACAGCCTGCAATCTTTGATCTCCTATCTAAAGCTCTGACATGGCACACATCTGCGATCCTTGTTCGCCTATCTAAAGGATAACGTGTTCCATATTTGATGTCCAAAGTGGTTGGTCTGTACAACTCTTCTCCCTATGGGCTCCATCTAGAATTTGGGATAGGGATACCACCTATCTCTCTTTGTGCTGGACAGTCACTCTTTGGGCAGTTGTGTCCTGGGGGTGGGTGGGGATAAACTAAAAAAATTCCAAATATCCTGAGATTTTAGGACAAAAATATTTTTTTAATATTATGCATCAGAAATACTTAAATATTATACAAAACAGCATGAGCTACTTAAATGCTACAAGTATCAGCTTTCAGGTATGGTTTGTCCTGCAAAATATCACATTTCTAAATAAAATGTCTCTCTTTGGATATTTAAATAGATGGCAACCCTAGTTTGTGCTGTATCTTACAACTCCATTTTTTGGGTAAGTTTCGAGGTGGAAACACTTAACATGATTTAGGAAATGGGAGCAACCCCAAAGAGACGTACCTTAACCATTATGCCAATGCTCAGATTTGTAAATGCAAAAAAATTAAAAGAAAAAAAATGAAATCTGCATTGCTGAAATGTAAAGCAGGATCCATACTCCCAGTGATGGCTGCTACTATGAAAATGCAATTTTTTAAAAAAAGCTTTCCCTCGAAGCATCGCTATTTACAAGGGTCAATGTCAAATAGATGAATGATGTATGGTCGAGACCATATGTTCGACATTTCAAGTGTTCGAATATTGACTTTAACGGCACCGTATGGTGCAGAATGGGAGAATTTCCCTTTTCTGCACTGAAGTGGGGTTTTGGAGTTGGTATATTTAAAGTAGGGGGTGTGTGGGGGGTGCAGGGTGGCGTGCTCCCCTGCTTGCACCGTTCAGGTATGTTTTACTTTTTTTTTTTTATTATATATTCGAACTTTCAGATGTCGACCATATGGTCTCGAACATATGGTATTCAATATTTAGAAAGTTTGAATATATAACATAGACCGTATTTACAAGTACTCAGTGATGTTCTGTCTTTTTTCTAAGTGGAAAACTGATTCAGTGGTGATTGCCTTTTCATGTATTGTACATTAGTGTACTTGTAAGCAAGCATAAAGCAGTTACGCTTTGTTGCATTTAAACAGTGTTACTGTCATTAGAATTTCTGTGATCACAAATCAAATTTTAAACTAGACGTAGACAAAGGAAGTACTAATATGTTATTTAAGAGGAGTGGCTAATTATATCAGAGGGTCTGAGGGGGATTCTACAGATTTTAATTAGGAAGGAGAGCTCTACCATGCTTGAGTGTTGTCAAGGGTCTGACCCTTTTAGGGTGTATTGTGCTGATGTCCCACAAAAAACTAACAGAAAACCAAGCACATTTCCCCTGCAGTTAAGGATTCCCAGTGAGAATGGCAGGATTTTACTTAGGGGTTGTTTAATACTCTTTAAAGCCTCCTCCAGTGTCTGTTCTTGCCCCCTCCTGGTCTTCCACTCCTTTAAAACCTAGGGAACTAGATTCCTCTGGTGAGGATCAGGATCCTTGGGAAGAGTCCATATCCTAATTTTGTCAAAACTCTTCCCCCCTTGGACTGTGGTTCACAGGAACAGGATTCTATTAGTCCAGATTCCTTTTTTGAGGAACTCTCCTTTGGGGACACTGTCACTTGAATGATGGAATTTCTTTTTTTTAAGTGGGATTGCTCTCAAGTTTCTGAAATCCAGAAAAGGTATTATGAGCTCCTTCAGATGGATCCTCTCAAGCCTTTTGCTGTTCTCCCTGTACAGGCTGCCCTCCTGGTTACTTTTTCAGCAGTTTCCATGACCCTGGACTCCCTAGAAACCAGACTGATTTCACAAGGTGCCTGATGAATGCAAATTGTTGCATAAATGCCATACATCTGATCTTTCTGTAGTGTTTGTCTGTTTGGACAAGCTGTCCAAGCTATTGCCCTCTACCAAGTTGCTTCCTTCTAATAAGGATAGTATGGCCATGGAGTGGCTGGCCAAAAGGTTTATACTGCTGACACCTTTTCCTTTAAAACTCATATTAGTTATGTTTTGGCCCTTCGTTCTCAGGTTTCATCCGATCTTTCTGACTTTCAGGGAAAGGCTTCTGCCCTTTCCTTGCTGGGCTCAACCTCTCAAATGACCCCCCCCACTCTATTAAATGCAGTTATGAAGCAGCTGATGCTTTCCCCAGGACTGCTGCATTTGGCTCTCTTATGAGGCACTACTCATGGCTTTGCCTGATGACATTAAAGCCAAACTACTTGATTCCTTTGGATAATACAAATCTTTCTGGTGCTACTACTGATCTTTTTAAGTCTGTTCAGGATAATGGTAATGCTTTGCAAGAGTTGGAACATATTTTTATTCATGTTCCAGACTTTCAGAGAAATTACCCCTCCAAATCTGCTATTTGCAGGCAGTCTTGCCATCTACCAATAAGTAAAAAGGGTTCTAGGTGTGTGCCTCCCGAAAAACCACCTTTTCAAGACAAGCCAGTTTCCACTTGACAATTTGCTTCCTCTTTCCCTCTGCAAAGTTCCCGCTTACAAACTGGTTAAAGATCACAACATACTCTACTTCTGTCCAGGGGTATTTCATGGTTTGGAAATCCCTTCCTCAGCATCCCTCAACCTCTTGGAAAACAATTATTCCAGAATATTTTTGGTTCCCAGGAAGGAGGACCCTTGCAGACCAATTATGAATCTTTGCCAACTCAACACCTTTTTCAAGATTCCTTCCTTTTGGATGTTGTCTCTTCAAACCTTATTTCCCCTTCTTCCCCAGGCCTTTCTGGTCTCTCTGGATCTCATGGATGCCTCCTTTATATCCCCATCCATTCCCTTTTCAGGAAATGTCTGCATTTCTCTTTCTTGCTTGCATTTTCAATTCTGTGCTTTGCCCTTAGGCCTCCTACTGCCGTTAAGGGTATACACCAAATGTCTCACTTCTGTCATTGCATTTTGCAGGATGAGATAGGTTCAGATCTTATATGGACACTGTACTCATTCAAGCTTCTTCTGGCTCTCGCTTTTAAAAGAGTATCTGAACTTCTAGCTCTCTTTCATGATCTTCAGGTTACTATTTCCCTGATGCAGAGTCTGATATTCACCATAACCTTTCAAAAATTAGCTTGGACTCCTTCTAAAGATCATGTTTTCCTTGGTTGCAGGATCCAGACCATCCCCTTGCCGGCATCTCTTCTCGACCACAAGGCCCTGTTTCTTATTGCCCTTTTCCAGTCTCCTCTTCTTCTGGAGTTAATCATAGCCAGTGACTTTCTCAGATTACGCTGGTTCATGGCTTCCACCATTCCCATGCTTTCTCTGGCCAGGGTACATATGAGAAAGCTATAGCAGTACCTCAAGTCAGTATGGCACCAACATTGCCACCATCTTGACTACCAAATCCACTTCTTTCCTTGTCTCATGCTTGAGCTTCAGTGGTGGATTCATCAACTTTCTCTCATCCCAGGGCTTCCTTTCCATCCCCAACTCAAGAGCTCTTTAAAGATGCCTCAGACAGGGGATGGGGGACTTTTCTTCAGCTCTCTCAAGGTTCAGGCTCTCTTGCCTCTGCATCAGAGGTAAAACCACAATTTACAATCCCTCACAGTGCAATCTAGTGGCAGACTCTGGCATGTCCAGCACACAAGCTCATGAATGGATGCTACACAGAGATATGCATTTAGAAAGTGGATGCCCTGTCTTTCCATAGAAGGAGCTGTTTCTGTACACCTTTCCTTCCTCTGTTTCTGAGAGTCTTGCACAAGATCAGGCAGGATTCTCCCCAAATCTTGTTAGTGACTCCCTTTTGGCCAAGACAGCATAAGCTCCTCCCTTATTTCTGACTTGGCAAGGTTACCTCATCTGGTGGACTTTCTCACACAAGACAAGAGGATCTCTTACCCATCTTTTCTTGTCCACTATTCAGCTGACACTGTGTGATAGGGTTTTAATCCCTTTTAGGCACCTCTTTCACAAGGATGCACTTTGGTTGCTGCAGCAGGCCAAGAAGCACTACCAGGAAATCATATTTATCCAAAAGGCAGATTTTCTTTCTGGTGCCTCTATTGCCATAAGGATCCCCTATCTGCAGAGGTTCCTCTGGTTCTCTCTCATTTGTGTGATCTCCATGCTGCTCTGGCATATTCTTCAGCCAAAGCTTGCCTGCTTGTCTGATCTTGACTCCTCTTCTGGCCTTCAGATTTGAAGTCAAGCAGTTTCTTAAATGGGTCCTTCATATTATTCCTCCCAGAAAACCTATTTCACCTTCCTGGGTCCATAATTTTGTTCTCAAAAATTGACTCATGCTCCTTTTGAGCCTGCTGCTTCAGCTTCCTTATAGTTTTGTACTTGGAAGACTGCTATTCTTTTGGTTCTCACTTTTAAGAGGGTATCTGAACTTCTAGATCTCATGGCTGTTCTCCCTTTCTAAGTTTTCTACAGAGACAGGGTGTCTCTTTATTCTAATTCTTTTGGCCAAAGTGGTCAATGATTTGTCCCTTAATCAGTCTATTCCTGTGTCTTCCTTATTTCCTTTTCCATAGCCTGCAAGTGATAAAAGTTCTTCACATCTTGGATTTTCAAAAACTAATGTTAATCACAACTCTGAGCAGCTTTTTTTCCCCCTTTTATCCCAGGTCTTTGGGTTTAGCTATTTCTAAACAGACTATCGCTTCCTGGATTTTTAAAGCCATTTCTTTTTGTTATTCTTATCATGGTAAGTGTCTTTCCTGTTCAGTAAAGGCTCACTCTACCAGAGCGGTTTCCTTTTCTGGTGCCTTTTTCAAGGGGCTGGATACCAATTCCATCCCTGAAGCTGCTACTTGGTCTTTATTCCATACCTTCATTAAGCATTATAAGTAGGATGTTATTTCAAGGGCTAGACATGGCTTTGCCAGGGCTACTCTGATGAAT
This sequence comes from Protopterus annectens, assembly GCF_019279795.1. NCBI lineage: Eukaryota > Metazoa > Chordata > Ceratodontiformes > Protopteridae > Protopterus > Protopterus annectens. The sequence goes on along the minus strand of NC_056726.1, from coordinate 268,808,780 downwards.
TTCTAGAGGACATTTCAGTGCTAGCCTCCTCCCAGGTTTTCTCCTGAGCTTTTGTACTCTCCCTTGAATTAGAAATACTGCAACAATGATATAGAAGGACATAATACAGTTGAATAAAACCTTACCATAACAGTAGATGTCCTTCTATTCACTTTTGCAGTATTCACTCTCTCCCCTCTGCCCCCTCTGTTTTAACCTGTTCTTCTTGCTCTCATGGCTGAGGGGTTCTCTTTTCTCCTTTTGGAAGCATGTATTCTTTTTTGTGCCATGCACATTTTGTTCTTCCCGTGTCTTGTTCATTTCTTAGTAGATTAGAATAACCTTTAGGAGTTATTTTGATTTCTCTGTGCGAAATAAAAATGGATTTTCTTCAACATAATGATCCACTTCTCCTTGAATCACTTTAACTTTGTAAATTTATAATTAAAACTTAATCCAGTATTCAAACACACCTACTCCATCTGTTCTAAGTTTTAACAAGGTCACAGTCCTTAAAGATTTGCATTCACCTTTGCTATAATGTTCTCAAAGAAGCTTCAAATATTCAGTTGTGGGCATATGCAGAATTTTCTGTTTTGTGCTCACAACTTTATACTGATACCTTACATCCTTTAAGGAAAACACCCATTTCTTCAAATAAATTTGAATAAATGCCCATTGAAAGGGCATTTTGTAGGAGTAAAACTATATCTAAACAGTGTGATTGCAACTCAAGCAAATCAAGATACGAAAGAGTTTAAAATACAGTGTACACTCAGCCACTGCTTTGATTTCACTATGTACTTTGTATTTCTCGACAACCAAAATACTTTGATTAATCAGTATATGTAAATGATGAAAAGCTCAACCTTCTGTACATGCTCATTAAAATATTAGCAATAATTTCAACTTGCTCCTGCAACAATGAATTTGTAAGTGATGCCATTACTGAATTGAGATGGACATAAACTGTCTTAATATTGCTTTATACTCTACAATCACATATTCTACTTTTTTAACATTGTTTATTTATTCCCATACGAGTTGAACATTGGCATCTCTGTGTGAAGGCACAATTCTAAGTAACAGAACTGTGATTCTTGAATCACAGTAGGTCAAGGTCACATGTGTCATTTCCTAAAGACAGGGTAGGTGATGATGCAAGTGATTTTGAAGAAAGGCTGTTGTGAGCTGATTGGTGGGGGTTGGACCATTGTAATGACCTACTCGATTGCAAGTGATCCTAGAAATACTGATCTCACAGTGCTGTGGGATCGGGACCTGGAACAAGAGATTCTGCTATGTGTAGATGAGTGCTGAAGTGGCCTGCATAAAATCTGTTGTGCGTGTTCAACTCCCCTTCCTTATTCCACTACTTTCTTGAGAAGCACAGCACTTGTAGTGCCATGTGATCTGCCTCCATGTGTCCTGCAAAACCCCATCCTCTTCCCCTTCCAAAAGGTCTCCTCATGATTCTTTTAAGTCCTAACTAGTGTATGAATGGAGGTGGCAGCCATGGATGCATGATGTGCCCCCATACTATAGGCCAATGTAATAATGGCGTTATCACCACTCTCTGACATTTCCATGTAGAGCTGGAACTCCACATATGTACTCTGGAGGATTTCAAGCACTTCTAGCTGACTCTGTATATTGTTCTGAGCCGGAAAAATGTCACTGCAGATTTGCGGCTGGGGAAAAAAATGCTTTACAAGTTTTCTGGGATAGTTGTGATAAATGCCTGCATGTGGCATTCCACTGTAAAGGTGTCACTGTGGACAATGATATCTCTGAAGTTTTTCCATCATTAGTATTTGTCTGTGTTTGGAGATACTGGTGTAAAAGTGTTTTCTCTCTGTACCATCTGTAGTGTAATGTCAGCATGTGCTCGACTTTGTGATCCACTGTCACTTCCTTCATTGTTACTATGATGTTGTGGGGTGTGAGATCCTGTCATTAAATGTGGGGACTGTGTGCCCCTTTCTTCAGGCTGCCTCTTAAAATATAACTGTATTATCATAATCATGGCAATCAGTTATTTTGCTGCTAGTTACTACCATGTTGTGGGGTGTGAAATCCTGCCAGTAAACGTGGGGACTGTGTGGCACTTTCCTCAGGCTGCCTCTTAAAATGTAACTGTATTATCATACTCCTCATCATCAGTTATTTTACTGCTGATAACTTCCAGATTTATTGGTATAGTGGAACGGTTTGCTGATCCTGTAAAGAATAAATTGAATAAACTAATAATAAAAAAGGGACTACACTACTGTATGCTGATTTGTGTAGGACACTTACCATGCACACCACCTTCATAGTCACTATGTGCAGAAGTGCCTTGCTCTGACATCCTACTATATCATTGGCCTTCATCTTATAATGTGTTAATGTGCAGTTCCTTCCTCCAACAGCATTTCTGTCCATAACAGTTAGATTCTAGGCCTTTGCCCTCTCACCTTGTTTGGGTCCCCTGTTCCAAAAAGGCATTCACCATATGAAGGTCTACAATGAGGATGCATTTCTCCTTTTGGCTAAAATGACCCTTTATCTGTCTTGATCCCCAGTTTTGCACTATTACTGCATACAAAATAACATGACAAAGCCAAACACTATAAACATTTTATGCAATCATCACTCAATTAACACAGCAATGAAAGCATGTCTGCTTTAATCTCAAATCAGTCAACATTTGAGTACAAAACTTTAGATTTCGTGACACAAGCACAAGACCCATATTTATATACACACGAAGAATTCAAATCCGGCAAACTAAATGTGTGTTGAACTGTTTGCATCATCATGAACACATTCATGCTACCACAACAAGCACTTTGTTAACAGACCAGTATCATTCCCCTACCAGTTTCCTGTATTCATGCCATCATTTTTCATTCAGGACTGACACTTAGAAATTCTCTGGTAAAGCACCACATATGTTGTGATAACAAAACATCCTTAAAAACTCAATACTTCACAATTAAATCAAATTAAATCACTGCAAAATATTTAATTCTATTCTATATGCACAATCACTAAATTAAACAAAAATGAGCTTCCAACTCATCTTTCTCATTGCCATTATGACTACCGTATACATTTTTAGTGCTGCTGTAATGAATTCCCCTTGATAAATGACAATCATATCAGTAAAGGATGTAATTCTACAATTAAATACAATAATCTAACATCATTATGAAGTATTTTATAGCTTTCGGCTTTTCCCGGTTAGGGGTCGCCACAGCGGAACTACGGTCCGTTAATGATTGGCAGTAGATTTTTACTTGCCGAGTTTGCCAGCCCTGACGCACAACCTTCAATGAACATACGCCCATTCACACGTCCCAACACAGAAGACGTTCTAGCTGATAATCGAATGGCACAACGTCTTGCTGTGAGGCAACAACGCTACTGCAGCACCACCACCGCAGTATGTTACAAAGTACATAATTTTCTAAATAATTTGTCACCTAACTTGAAAATCTTAAGTTTATATGGCGATCTTACTCACATAACTTCAGGTTCATTTATGCTTTTATATACAAATTAGGGCCTTTTACATTTAACTCTATGAACTGCAGTAATACCTGAATGAGGTAAGGCAGATAGTCCATGTAAACAGGCCTTAAGTACTTTTGAACATGCTGCAGATGGCTGGGGAGTCTGTATCAATCACCAGCAGTCCTTGGGAGTGATTGAAAAACTTCAGTTTTTCTCTAAGGTCACAATGATTAGAAAAGGGAAAACGGAGTCTTATACAAGTCAGCTTGCACAGCCATGAAGCATCCAGCATAGTCTGGCATACCTTATCACCTCAAATCACTCAACATTTATAAAACTTCCACACTGACATACACAGGAAGATTTATGTGAAAAATAAAAAGTATACTACTGCTATATTGTAAAAGGTGTGTATAAAGAAATGACTCAGTGGCTCATGCCTGACATTTAGGTGAAATACTCTAGAAAAGGTTGCAACATCTAGGCACAGAAGCAGTAACAGATATAAGTAACATAAAATGGATGGTTTAATAAATGACTATTCCATCATGTAAATGATATGTGAATATATTCCTTTAAAAAAACTTTATGGTGACAAAGCATTTTTGGTTAATCCAACCTTGCCAATAGTAACAGTATGAGGTCTAAAGTCCCTATTTATTAATTGGGTTTAGTAGTGGTGATGTCACACCCCAGAAGGAGTGGTTCTAAACCTGTAAGGCACAACTCTGGTCTTGCATTTCTTATTCTGCTACTGGCAATTCTAATGATGAGAACACCTGTTAAGGCATGAGGCTGAAATATGTAAGCATGCGTATATAGCTATGTAAAATACAGATGTACATCTGCACGATTAAATTTACAGTTACTATTTTCATGTATATAAATGGCTTTATTAATACATAAACCAAAAGAATATTAGCATTGCCATAAAATTTCATGTACACTAGGTATTAGCTTAGTTATTAGTATGACAATCACATAGCACATTTATTTCTTCCACAATATTAACTACACCTACAAGATGGCTGAACAAAGTCAGCCACAGCACCATAGTTAGGGAGGAGGGGTTGGAGGTTAATGTAGTAAGTGAATGACCAGCACATAGTTTAAGGAGAAATGACCAGTTTAATACTTCTTTATACATTTCAACATAATCCCTATATATGCTTATATTTATTAAGCACCAATTTATCGAAGTACAATTTGCCATGAACTGTATGTACTGTACCCATCTGTAACAATAAATATGTCTTGTTTAATGAAACTTAATCTGGAAGGATATTAAAAATTTCCTTTCATTTGCAAATTGCTACCTGTATATGTGCACAGCTTCTGCCATTAACGGTAATGCAAAATCATATTATCTAAAAAAAAATCAAATTATATTTATTTAAAATTTCACAGTTCCTTGAGGTTTTAATACATTATTTTTCTCCCCATCTTTTTTCTTTATCTATACTACTACCTCTTACTTCTACTACACTCCTCCTACCTCCCTAGTTGAAACTCTCTACCTTATATTATACACTATCTGTGCTACTTACCTTCATAGACACACCTTACACATTCTTCTAACCACTCAGGAGAATACCCCAACTCTTCTCATTCCATACCTTACAGTCCTAACTATTAATACAAACAAACAAAATCACCTTTTACACATGCCCTATAAATCACTCTCTCTCAATAGCCCATCTATATAGAGCATTTGCAAAAATACAAAATACCTTCATTTCTCTCTCTTTCAGCAGCAGTTGACATCCTCTGCTTAACAGAAACATGGCTTAAAACCCACAATAAAAGATAATGAAATTCCTACCCCAGGGCTAAGTATCCTTAGACAAGACCGCCTAAATAAAATAATTATTCTTAAAAAAAACCTGCTGATAAAACATAAAACAATAAATATTATATGCATATATATTCCCCAGGTAACAATGCTACTACACTAGAAGACATATTAAACTGGCTTTTAAATCTCCACAAGAAACAATACTATTAGGAGAAATTCATGTCTACAAACAAACCCATCCACCCTATTCAACCTGCATGGCTTCTCTCAAACCATTAACTCCTCAACAATCACCTCTCAGGTCTCCTATTAATGAAGCAGTTAATTACTTTCATACCACCTTCCTGATTGCCCAAGCAAACAGCTAAATACATTCAATACTTTTTTTACTTCTGCTATACTTAATCTTTTCAAGGTGGAGACTCCATTGAGTTTTTATTCTTTCTCAGCATTTTTTTCCTGTGAAAAGCCTTTGACATGGTCAACCATCAAACAACTAATCCACGATACCTAGTCTCTCTCTTTTGACCACCTAGCTATAAAACTGGTTCACATCCCATCTGAAAACTGAAAACAAGCTGTTCTTCTTTTGGACAACTTGAACTCCCTCTTCCCTCTATCCTATAGGTGTCCCCTCTCTCTATCTTAGGCTACTGTTTTTTTTTTTCATTTTTGACCTTCACCTAGCCTACCCCAGATACAACTTTGCATTCATATGCAGAGACGACACACCATCATTTGCTGCTGGTTCCCCAAAAAAAAAACTCTTTTCCTCACACAAAAAGCCTTCACCACTATAGAGCAATGGTTCTCTCTTAAAACAAATAAAAAACTAAACTTGCTTTTTTTTGCACCCACTCCCTCCTCTCCTTTCTTTCTCCTCTCTCTCACTCTCATCTAATAAATCTCTCTGATCTGATCACCAAACTCTTTAGGAATTACATTTGATAACCAACTAAAATTTTTGACTCTCACATAAACTCCACCATAAAAAAACTAACAAAAAAAAAGGATCTCTCTATAGAATCAAATCTTTTCTGACTCCTGAAGCCAGAACCACTATAATTTTTTTCTTTTCTTACATACTATTTTATCTGCTTTCTAACTTTTCTTTTTTAGCCTCTTCATTTGTTATTTTTTCTGCATGATTCATAGTGTGTTTTCTAAAATTGCAACTCAATTATTCAAAACAAAGGGTAAGGCAGAACCTACACTTGAAGTGCATGGTAAGATTCCAAAGAACACCCATTCCTCAAACAGGCAATCTGTGCATACACAGAAAAGTGTGACAATTTAAGGAAGGTGCATTCCTACTATTTCAGTTTGTATTAAAAGACGAAACATTCACAAAGATGGAATAGGTGTAATAACTGTATGGTAATCTGTCCTTTACTCTTTCTATGTTCAAAAAATGAAAGCATATTTCAAAAATGAAAGACTTTCAAAGAAATAAATGATCATACTAAGCAAGTGTATCAGTACATTCAATACCCTAATAAAGGTTATGTAATCATGGCAGAAATAGCAGGCAACAGAAATCTGAGACAAATAACCGTGCTGTTATTTGTTCTGTATACAGCTGAAAAGAAAATAGAGTTTAACTCAGCCCAGTAGTAAAGGACAATGGTAAATCTGACTGAGGGTGCTTAAATATGAATAAAAAATAATATTCCCATTTAAAAAAAAAAGAAATGCTAGGTGTTAAATGTTGCCTGTTTTTAACTGATTTTAGTAAAGCACTTTCAGCACAGTATTGCAGACCAGTCCATGTAAGGCAGAAAATTCAAATGTATTACCGTTTCTTATGTGAACTAGCAAATCTCATTAGTAACAGTAGACTACAAATGTAAAAATCATTACCACTTGACAGAAAAATGCTGATTGTGCCTATGTTTTCAGAAGCATTTCCCAGACAGCTTGTTTTAGCTGATTAACTATATAATAAAAATAAAAATTCAATGCCAATAAATACTGCAGTGAAGTATAACATTTTGTGCGAGTTTATTGTCTTCACTTCTTATTTCCCTCTCACACCCCTTTCTCTCTTTTTCTTAATTATGTATTCCTTTTGTCCACTGTTTTCTCTTTCATTTATTCAGGTCCAGAATCTTTAGGAGTAGCCCAACCATGTGCCTCCAAGGTCAGAGTGTTGAGCCTCTGCCTATCCATGGACATACTCACAGGGTTGCGGTAGTGATACCAGTCTTGTAGGCACCCTGGAATGCTTGACTGATTGTGGACTTGGATGAGGATGTGGTCAAGCAGGTAGTGGTGAGATTCCTTCAACCAGCCCAGGATTTATTTAGTGGGTTGAAGGCATTCTGTTCTAGTGTCACAGTCAGCACAGACCACTGTGCCACTGCAGGCCACTACCCCTTTAACAGTTGGGTCCTCTACTGCAAAACCATCAGGCAGTGTAAACATTTGTGGTCCTGTGGACCAGGGTTCTTCCTGGACCAACATCATCATCATCCCTGTCCTTCCTACAGTACCCTCTTACCTACTTTCCATCCAGCACAACCCTCTTCATGTGCTCCTTCTCTATTTCTCTCTTTAAAGGAAAACCACACCCACAGACAAAAAAAAAACATGTTTATTTCATCATGTTTTGGTGTTTCCAACATTTTAACACCACTCTGGGACTATTTACAGGTTTTTAAATATTTGTATATGTACTTTCTGAGTCTGACCACATGCGGTCTGGCATCTTGAAGTAATTCTGATTGTTTAGTCTGCCTCTGGGTATCCCACAATGCAATGCTCATCTGTAAAAAAATTACATCAAGCAGGCCTCTTTCTTCCTAAAGCTCTTGTCACTGCATTGATTTTACATGCACACACTGTTGTCTTTCAGTCAGTTTTAAGTACCATTTCATGCTGTTCTATGACTACTTAAAACACAAACAGTGCAAATGCCACAGAACATAAGTCCAAGAAATATCACTCCCTACAGGACTAACGCTACCTGTGCCAAACTCAGTCCAAGCACATAAAATAACATAAAAGGCACAGTAGCAATGCAGGCAGTAAACACAACACTAACCAAAATGCAGGAAACAAAGCTGGAAGAACCGCTGCTTCATGAACTTTAAAATTCGGATTTATTGTGATACAAACAGGAGACGTGGTAAGCGCTTTCACCTGGATAAGCTTCTTCAGACCAAAAGAAACCTCCCTCTTGTACACCCTTATATGGCAAAAAAGGTGCAAAATCAGATAAACCATTAAAGGCACAGTGCAACTATCATAGTACACAACATAAATAAAGTCCTTACTCTAAAATACATTAACCATAGTAAAATAAAAATGCCTATACCACTCATAAAACATAAATAGAAATGCATAAAAACAGAAAACTGCATAAATTCATACTAATTGCACAACACTAACAATAACTCCTCTTATAAAAATGCTCTCATAATATATGTAAAAAGCACAGTCATACATATTAATTCAATCTCCTGGACTTCAAGAAAGGTCTCATTCAGTCCAGGAAAAACATCTGCTCCAAGTCTAACAATCCATTTAGATTCATTACTCTCAGTTCTACCCCTCACACCTCCCCCTAAAACTAGTGTGTGTAAGATCTAATACTTTAAAATGAAAAAGATGTGTGGAATCATTAGACAAGACATATTTGGACAGAGCATTGACAGTGGAATGAATCCTGATCTGGTAGAGATGTTCCCTTATCCCGTCCCTCAGCCTCCTGTCCGTCTTGCCTACATAAAATGTAGCACAGGCTCCACAGGAGGCCAAATAAACAACATGTGCAGATTCACAGTTTTCATGAATTCTAACTTCATGGTTATTGCTATAGACAGGGTGATAGAAATGGACATCCGTGTCTATGGAACAACAATAGTTGCAACTATGACGGGGTACAGTACCAGCAACCCTATCACCTCCACCATCCATAACAGGATAACACAGCAATTTCTTTAAATTCGATCTATTCTTATAGGCAAAACATGGGGCAGCACCAACAATCCCCCCCCCCCATTTGGGTCCAGTGTTAACACACCCCAGTGAGATCTAATCACATCCTTCAACCTACCTACATCCTTAGTATAATATAAGGGCACTCTGAAACCATGACTTCTACTCCCTGCCAGAACAACCTGGGAGGGGCCATCATGGTCCACTCCAGTCTCAGAGAAAAAGGGTGCAGCAGCTTGTTCCCTCAAATTAATGAGGTCTGTCAATCCTCTCCATGTCAGATGTCTGATATTCCCTGCTCTTAAACCTCTAACATAAATCCCTAACATCTGCCTCAAAACCATCCTGACTGGGATTATACCATGACGTCCTATATACCTGACCCCTCACAATATTACCAAAGATGCAATCTGGATGCATACTGTGTCTATGGAGATAGGAATTATGTCGACACTCCTTTCTATACACTCCTGTGTTCAATAGGCCACTTTCCAATCTCTGAACCTAAACATCCAAAAAGGAAATCCAATTCTCAGAAACCTCATGGATAAATTTCAGATATTGCTTTAGACCATTAACTCTCTCCAGGAAGAGAGAGAACTCATCTTTTGTGCCCTTCCAAATGAAAAACACATCATCTACAAAACGCAGATAAAACATCACGTTCCTTGAAAAATCACCTATACCAAACAAGAACTTGGTCTTTCATGCAGCCATAAAGAGGTTGGCATAGCTAATGGCACAAGAAGTGCCCATAGCCACACCATCCATCTGTAAATAGCACTGAGAGCCAAAACAAAAAATGTTGCTCTCTAACACAACTTCCAAAAACAAAGCTAACAAATCCACTGCATCACTATCTAATCCAGATTTGTCCTTCAAGTAATCAGACACCAACTGCACCCCACCTCTGTTTGGTATGACAGGGAATAGGGACTGAACATCCATTGTGACTAAATAATATGGAAGATCAGCGGGGACAGATCTCACGGACTCATACAAATCCAACAGGAACTGTTTCATGTCCCTTAGAATATAAACATTTGCGTCAACCACTGGGCGCAGGAACCTCTCCACATACAACGAAAATGGTCCCGTGATCCTCCCCCTGCCTGCAACAATGGGCCTCACGGGTGGACACACACTGTCCTTGTGGATCTTGGGAAGACCCTGTATCACTGGCAGGAGGGGATCACTAACAAATAAATATTCATACAACTCATTCGTAATAACATTAGTCTTAATCAAATCATCCAAAACCATCTGTATTCTATGGACATGTATATCCACCATCCTACATTCCACCAAACTTTAAAACCTTTGATCTGATAACAGAGACCTCATTGCCTCATCATAGAATTCAGAATCCATAACTACCATTGCACCCTCCCACCCCATTGTCAGAAGGTCTAATGATAAGGGAGGGATCACTCCTCAGCTGTTGAAGGGCTCTGCTCTGTGCATAAGTTAAATTGCCCTTTTGTTTACTGGACTTACCCACTCTCTTTTCCATGTCATACAGATCATTCTCAACTAGTTTACTGAAAGCAGCTACTAGCGGTGGTACCATTGGCATGTACACACTAGGCTTCTTAAACGATTTCCCATCTAACACCTGCACTGTATCCTTAAATTCCAATCTAAGGCACATATTCCTAATAAATAACAAACTGTACTAAGGTATCAACATAACTGCTGTCACAACTAGGTATAAACGTCAATCCCTTGGATAGCATCCCTAACTCATCTGACTTGAGTGGGTGGGAGGAAATGTTATGCACTAACGTCTCCCATTTTTCTCCCACATTTTCTTGAGGTTTTAGTTGACCTGGACATCTGCTGACAACTTCCTCTTCATCCTGCCCCTGCTCATAGATCTCGATCTCCTCGCTCTCTTGTGAACTACATTGATGGGGAAAGGGCGATTGACAATCACAGTGCCAACATTGTCATGACTAGAACTATGTGCAGCATGCATAGTATGATGGAAATCCTTCCTAACCACTGGTTCCAGATTCGGGTTTATTTGAGCCACACATTCCAATGGGTCAGTACTAGTGACAGATTGGCCTTCTGGGGGCAGTAGAACCCACCCTCACCACATTCGAACCCTCTAGCTCCGGCTCAGCAGATACAACAGCATTAGAAAAAGCCCTATCAAGGACATTCGAACCCTGGGGCACATTACTCATAGAAAATACATTACTAGAGCCATCACTCATACTTGTGTTAACAGTAGTTACACTCCTAGGCATATTAACATCCACACTGGTATCATGAATTTGTCCTTTAGGTGCATCAGTCCGTTGAGTAGAAACAGCGGCATTAGGTCCATGCACATTACTATATGTCCTCGGTCAAGAGAAGACCTGGCCTAACCTAAAGTCATCCATGTCCCTCTTGAGCTTGTGCTGTTTTTGTGCCAGTAAGCGCTTCTCATATAACTGCACCATATCCAGTGTAGAGTCAATAAGTCTATCAACAACATCAGTTGGAAAATGACAATACAGCTCCTTCTGTTCTCCAATACTTTCTCTTAACTCAGATTCTTCCAGTAGGAAGAATTCATTCAAAAGTGACATATACTTTAGGCTTACCTCTATGTTAGCCTGCTGCCACTTGTAGAGCAAGTCCGGGTATGAATTACCCGTTGTGGGCATCTTCAGTAATCTTAATCCCCTCAGTACAATTCTCCTTTTGATGCAAACTTCAAAATGCTGCCGTTGGGTCTGTAGTCGTTTCAACTTCATAAAATCAGCCTCTATTCTCGCAACTGTTGCTCGCAACTTGACCCTAACAAACGGCTCTGCAGAGATCACAACACCCTCCTCTCCAACTCCTTCAAACAACATCAAGGGATTCGCAGTACCTGATATACATACAGAGAAATGATCAATGATCGTAGGAGTACCTCATTCTGGTACACAAGGCAATTTCCACTTGTTGCTCATTAACACCTGCCATGCTCCCAGGGGGGTGAAAACAGCAATACATAAAAATAAGTCCAAGAAATATCACTCCCCACAGGACTAACGCTACCTGTGCCAAACTCAGTCCAAGCACATAAACGAACATAAAAGGCACAGAAGCAATGCAGGCAGTAAACACAGCACTAACCAAAATGCAGGAAACAAAGCTGAAAGAACCGCTGCTTCATGAACTTTAAAATTTGGATTTATTGTGATACAAACAGGAGACGTGATAAGCGCTTTCACCTGGATAGGCTTCTTCAGACCAAAAGAACCCCCCCCTCTTGTACACCCTTATATGGCAAAAAAGGCACAAAAACAGATAAACCATTAAAGGCACAGTGCAACCATCATAGTACACAACATAAATAAAGTGCTTACTCTAAAATACATTAACCATAGTAAAATAAAAATGCCTATATCACTCATAAAACAAATAGAAGAGCATAAAAACAAAAAACTGCATAAATTCATACTAATTGCACAACACTAACAATAAATCCTCACAAAAATGCTCTCATAATATATGTAAAAAGCACAGTCATACATATCACTTCAATCTCCTGGTCATCAGGAAAGGTCTCAATGGTACTTTCTCATTCAGTCCAGGAAAAACATCTGCTCTAAGTCTAACAATCCATTTAGATTCATTACTCTCAGTTCTACCCCTCACACCCCCCTAAAACTAGTGTGTGCAAGATCTAATACTTTAAAACGAAAAAGACGTGTAGAATCATTAGACAACACAAGTTTGGACAGAGCACTGACAGTGGAATGAATCCTGATCTGGTAGAGATGTTCCCTTATTCTGTCCCGCAGCCTCCTGTCCGTCTTGCCTACATAAAATGCAGCACAGGCTCCACAGGAGGCCAAATAAACAACATATGTAGATTCACAGTTTGCATGAACACTAACTTCATGGTTAGTGCCATAGACAGGGTGATAGAAATGGACATCGGTGTCTATGGAACAACAATAGTTGCAACAACCACAGGGTACAGTACCAGCAACCCTATCACCTCCACCATCCATAACAGGATAACACAGCAATTTCTTTAGATTCAATCTATTCTTATAGACAAAACCTGGGGCAGCACCCACAATTTTCGTCACATTCAGGTCCAGTATTAACACACCATGAAGTTAGAGTTCAAGCAAACTAAAGATTCTCAATAACCTTTCCCCGGTATATGCCAAAGGGTCAGATCCAATCCTGTACCATGGTTAACAACGGAAACTAAGAAATTAATGCCAACAGTGGGACAAAGCCTGGAAAAAATAGCTCAGAAATAGAACACCAGATACACTTCAATTTTTCAGGCAACTGAGGAATAGGACAAAGTACCAAATAAAACATGACAAGCAAACCTATTTCATCCTGCAAAATAAACATTGAAACAACCCTATACAAACTTTTATATACAGGCCAAACTACTACCGCCAGCCCTACATCCAGCAATAATACTGATTCACTTCCCACAGTTTAACAGCTATTTTATACAGACTAAATTGTCCCTCACAAACATTAGTACCTCAACTACCCTCTCAGTACCTGCAGTCGCTACCAAGACTAGCTGACCAACTCTCTTCACACTACTAAAAAATGTCTGCAGATGCAGTTGCTTTTCTCATCCTGATATTGATAAATAGATCTATATCTGAAAAGTACATTCCTTCCATCTGGAAAAAATCCTTTATTATACCTTCACAAAAAGTTGGCATATCTACAGAGTTTAATTATACGCTCATTGACATCCTCTTCCCCCTATCAAAAGTACTTGAAAACTGTATTCATGTTCAGCTTCTACATCACTTTAGATTCAGATAATTTGGTCTCTAAAACACAGCATGGTTTCAGACCCCATCACTGCACAACCACCTCCATGCTTCACTTCACCAACTCTATAAACCAGTATAGGAACAATGGTAACCTATTGTCAACTGTGTTCCTAGACTTCCCCAAAGCATTTGTCAGTGTATCACACCAATATTTATTTACAGAACTCTTTTCTATAGATCTCGCTCTATTCTCCCTTACATTGTTTCAGCAGCCAAATGGCAACAGGACCTCTCCTCCTCTCTCAAAGTTACTATAGGTGTCCCTCAAAGCTCTATACTAGGACTTCTCTTCAATATTTTAATAAATGAATTTTACACTGCTATAGACCAAGCAAATGTATAACAGTACACAGATGATTTGACTTTATATGCACAGCCTCAACAATATCCAGACTCCAAGAAATCAGTCAAATTTCTCTCCAGTTGAAACCTGGCTGAAAAATTCAAACCTACTCCTTAATCCCAATAAAGAAAAACTGATTATCCTCATCCCAACACATTATCTTCATCAAAAAAAAAATCTTTCTTGGTTACATCTGCAAATACTAAAATTGAGGTATTATCGCATACTAAATTACCAGGCATAGTAATAGATGACAGTCTTAAATTTGATAAACATATTCTTCAATCAATTAAAAAGACCCACCTGAAACGTGGCTCCCTTTACAGGGCAAAACAGTACCTTGCAGACCCAGTAAGAACAATCCTAGCCTCATCCTATTTGCATCCAACCTCTTGTATGCCTAAACTATCCTTACAAAACTAAGCTGTATGCTAAAATTCAAACTAGCCTCATGTTACAACAAAGCAGCTAAATTTGCTACCAACATTGCACAACAAACCTATCACTGCCAAGCCTAAAAACAAGCAAACTGCCTAGATAGAACTATTTCTATTCCTTGCTATCTTACTCAAATGCTATCACTGTCTTCCTGTACAATACTAATCTCCTCTCGTGCATACTTTTATAAATTATGTCATATCTCTTTACAAATTTTACTGTACTGAAATATAACACTAAACTTTTTTTTTTTTTTTTTTTTTTACAAATGCTTTACCATCTGTAGTATAAATCCATCTAGTTCCTGCAAGATTTTAGAGCTACTAGAACTATACAGACTTATAATTGTTAATGTAAATACTTTACTGTATATATATATATATATATATATATATATATATATATATATATATATATATATATATATATATATATATATACACACACACACACACACACACACACACACACACACACACACACACACACACACACACACACACACACACACACACACACACACAGACACACAAAGAATTGTTTGAAATTCACTTGCTAAAATAAATGTACTGTGATGGAGATTTTCACACCAGGCCTCTGCTAAAAATAGGCTCAGCACAATCTGACATTGCTGGTCAACAAAGACAAATAAATAAATGAATAAATAAGTTTTGATATCTACTAATCCAGCAAATACTTCTGAATCAAATTTTGCTAAGGCAGATGATTAAGAACAGCAATAAGACTCTCGTGTTTATATAGCAAAGCAAGAAAAAGAAAAAAAGCAGCAGCAACGGTCCCTGTAGCTCTGCAGTACAGCAACAAAATGGCAGTGCTGTTAATTCATTACCATTAATATCATGTACCTCACAGTGGCTTTGTAATTATTCCCAAACCCATTCCTGACATTTCCAAATATATGCGGTATCCCATTAAAAGTGCAACATTCTGGCAATCACATATATTGCATTACTTGCTACTTTTTTATTATGCTTAAATATGTTACCTCAGACATTTGTAATATGTATATCATTTAAATAGACAGGCTGACAGACAAGATCAGACAGGAGTCCGTGGACTATGATGTTTGCGGATGGCACATTGTGATATGTAGTGAGAGTAGGGAACAGGTTGAGGAGACCCTGGAGAGGTGGAGATGTACTCTAGAGAGGAGAGGAATGAATGTCAGCCTGACTAAGACGGAATATGTGTGTGAATGAAAAGGAGGATAGAGGAATGGTGAGGATGCAGGGAGTAGAGTTGGCAAAGGTGGATGAGTTTAAATACTTGGGATCAACAGTTCAGAGTAATGGCAAGTGTGGAAGAGAGGTGAAGAAGAGAGTACAGGCAGGATGGAGTGGGTGGAGAAGAGTGTCAGGAGTGATTTGTGACAGACGAGTACCAGTAAGAGTGAAAGGGAAGGTCTACAAGAGGGTAGTGAGACCAGCTATGTTATATGGGTTAGAGACAGTAGCACTGACAAAAAGGCAGAAATCAGAGCTTGACGTGGCAGAGTTGAAGATGTTAAGATTTGTACTGGGTGTGACAAGGGTGGACAGGATTAGGAATAAGTATATTAGAGGGTGAGCCCAGGTTGGACAGTTTGGAGACAAAGCCAGAGAGGCGAGATTGCATTGGTTTGGATATGTGCCGATGAGGGATGCTGGGTATATTGGGAAAAGGATGCTAAGGATGAAGCTGCCAGGTAATAGGAAAAGAGGAAGGCCTAAGATAAGGTTTATGGATGTGTTGAGAGAGGACATGCAGGTGGTTGGTGTGACACAGCAATATGCAGGGGACAGGAAGAAATGGGAACAGGTGATCCACTGTGGTGACCCCTAACTGGGAAAAGCCAGTAGAAGAAGAAATCATTTAAACAGAAATATAAAATCATCCATCTATACACATTCAAATCAAGCTACCCTCTGATGACATATTTCCGCAAACTCTAATTACATTCATTCAATATACAAAAATAGTAAAACTAGTATTAAAAAAACTTCTAAAGATGTCCTTCTTTTTTGTACTTAATTTTTGAAATCTTAAAACCTGAGCTTTGGCCGGCTAAGATCTAGCTGTATTCAACTGGACATATAAGAGAATTTAAGTTCCATTTATCTGCACTTTTTTCAAATAATACAGCATTTTAATTGATTTATTTGTGTTGCAGTGAATATTAACTGAACTGGAAGTTTTGACTCTGAAGCTAGTTCCCCACCCTCCCTGGTTTGGTTTTGGTATTAATCGTGGTGGCTTTGAAATTGCCCGCCCCTCTTATAAATTTGTGTCTGGATACTCCTTCTGGGCCCATCTCATTTGCTCACTCAACTGAGTGCAGTGAGATCATGTTCTGATTTCAGGCACTCCTACTGTGTACAGACAGAGCATCTGGGAAAGAAAAAAAAAATTTTTTAAGCTTGTTTCCTATCTTTCCTGTAAGTGGTCTAGACTGTTTGCAGGCTTCTGAGCTCCCAAGCCTTTTTGTGTTGGAGGGAAGCCTTCTAGCTTAATTTTGTTTCTTAGAACTAGCCAGTTTTCTAGTTTCAGCACTCAAATCTGTTTCCTTGAACCCAGCACTTGTTCAGAACTCATTGTAAGCACTAAATAAGCTACAAATTACTACAGCAGTCAACTTTCCTCACTTGTATAGTGGAAAGCAGTTTTTAGTACTTAATAAATAAGCACCTATCCAGGCATGTCTAAGGGTCAGCTCCCGATGATTTCTACCTGAGGAGTCTGTGCATCTTGGGGCAATGAAACAATTGCCTCATGTACACAGACAACCCTCTCCTCCTACCACCCAACACTACAACCTATGAGAGATGCACTTATAAAGCCAAACTGGAAGCAAAGCTCTCTAAACCCAAAACTGGACTAGACAGTCAAGAGGAGAAGGTAAACACTTGCACCAACACCACACATCACATAGTGCCTCAAAACCTACACCACCAAAACACACACACAGAAACACAACACACACACCTACATTCACGAAGGCTCTCAATAAAAACCTGCCCAAGCATCAGGGACCTCCAAAGCAGAAACGCAAGCAAACTCCACCCCTCAACACAACCCGAATGACACAGCCCACAAACTCAGTGTGCCACTCAACCACAGCCCATAAGGCATAACAACGTACCCAACACTCTAGTCATAGGTGATGCTACAGTCAAGCACACTGATGTTCCATTTACCAGGCCTAACAAGGAGAAAGTTACTGTCAGCTGCCTGTCAGGTGCCAGGATCCGCCACATAACGCACTCAGGTCACTCCAGAACAAGTACAAATAGGACACTGTCATTTGTCCATGTTGGTGTGAATGACCGAAGACGTACCTCCCTGGACTACATGTTGAGAGACATGGAGGAGCTCTCTGATCTTGTAGCCCAGGCAGGTATGACCCTAGGCCTGAGTAGCATCCTGCCATCACCCAGAATGATACCACAGTACAAGGACAAAATGATTGACTTCAACAATTGGCTAAGCTTCTGGTGTCATTCTAAGGGGATCCAGTATTTGTCTGCCTGGGACGACATGATCGTCAGACCATGATGCTTTGCCAGATATGGCCTGCACCCGTCACCCTTGGGATTCCGGATACTGGCTAAGGCTCTTGCCACCCCTATAGTGCCTTTTTTAGGCAAGGTTCAAATGACAAATTCACCACTGTAACAGGTACAAGCAAGCAAATTCGGAAGGTAATGCTACTCAATGCTAGAAATCTAAACCTCAAAACGCACTCACTTGAGGCACTCCTTAAAATGGAGAACATCGACATCTATGCAGTGACAGAGACCTGGTTCAAAGCTCCAGAGAGCACCCCTGCATTACCAGGTTATAATTCATACCACACCTTTCGGCCAACTAACCCAGAACAAAGCACTAAAGGTGGAGGCGTGTCTATATTCATTAAGGATATCCACACCTACAGGCTAGTTGCACAGCATAATGCATCCGAGATTATCCAAGTGCAATTAACTCTGGGCAAGACTGCAATCCAAATTGTAGCTTGCTACAGACCCCAAACCATGCCCCAGGATTCCCACTCCTCATTTCTTGATGCACTGGAAAGTATTAGGGTACAACCCAACACCAACACCCTAATAATGGGTGATTTCAACTACCCCACCATTAACTGGGAAAACTACTCATGTACCAACTCCTTTGCTCAACATTTTCTGGAATTCATAAATTCCAATGCCTTGGATCAACTTATTCACACCCCCACCAGGGGCAACAATATCCTAGACCTGGTCATTACCAACATGGGCAACCGATGTTCCACATCAGAGGTCAATTCCTCGTTGGTCATATCCGACCACAAGTTAATCACCCTAGACATCCACATCCCGACCCCACCCCCAATTAGGGAAACCATCATAAAAAACTTCTCCAAAGCCAACTTCACACTTCTTAAGACAAAAGTGGCAAATGTCATGACACCCATTCAGATGGACAATAGAGGTACGACTACTGAATCCTACACAAATGCACTTTATAAGCACTTACATGAGTGCATGGATCATGCTATCCCTAATAGAACCAAGATGCTATCCTCCAAAAAAAGGAAGCCAATCTGGTGGTCCTCTGCTATAAACAAACTCTACAACAAGAAAGAAGCTGTTGCAAAAAAAGAGTAAAATCCCATGACTGGAGGAACTCCCTGGTTAACCACAGTAAGAAGCTGAGATCCCTCATAAAATCCTCCAAAGCTAGTTAGAAAAACAAAATTGCCACTGACTCTAAAGATAACCACAAAGCATTCTATAGCTATGTCAAGAATCTCAGTGGCAACACTCAGATCTGCTCTGAGTTACAGCACAATGGCACGAAATATACAGAACCAACTGATATTGCCAACATCCTGGCAGATAGGTTCAGTGCCAACTTTACTCCCTCTCACCCCCTAGAGAGGCCCTCCCTATACCAGAAGAATGCAAAGTTCTTGTAATCACGGCTGCACAGGTAAAAAACACACTCTCCAAAGCCAAGAACACAACATCCATGGGACCTGACAATATCCCAGGCTGCATTCTACACGAACTACTGAATGAACTCGCACCCTACCCAAGTACCATGTTCAATCATAGCCTCACCTCAGGCTTTGTGCCCACTGAATGGCACACCTTGACATTTATCCCACTCCACAAAGGGGGAGTCACGATGGACCCCGGGAACTAAAGCCCCATTAGCCTGACGAGCCTGGTCTGCAAGGCCATGGAACATATCATGTAACTCATAAACAAAGACATTGATAATCTCCAAACTCTGGACCCTACCCAGTTCGGGTTTGTAAAAGGCAGATCATGTCTCCTAAACCTGATTAACTTCATTGAAGCAGTCACCAAAGTTGTAGATGAGGGTAAGGTGGTTCACACAGCTTATCTAGATCTCGCCAAGGCTTTTGACACCATCCCCCACTCTGGAATTATAGATAAGCTCACTAAACTAGGTATAAATCCCTATGTCACAAGATGGGCTGCTAACTGGCTCACGGACAGAACCCACACTGTGAAAGTAGCAGACTCCAAATCCAACTTCAGACCAGTGACAAGTGGAGTACCACAGGGCTCAGTCCTGGGTCCTCTCCTGTTTGGTATCTACTTCTCTGAAGTACAGGCTAACACAGAAGGTCTTTGGCTAACAAAGTTTGCAGATGACTGCAAACTAGGAGCCATAATCAAAACTCCTAACAATGTGGACATACTACAAAAGGGCCTCACTGAGACAGATGCCTGGTGCCAAAGCCATGGCCTGATGCTCAATGCCAAAAAGTGTATTGTCATCCCCTTTGGTTAAAGCTCTGTACCCATGAACTACTACATAAGTGGTAGTCTACTTAATGCTGAAAGTGTGATAAGAGACCTTGGGACACAGGTGGACACAGTAATCTCTCCTTTGATAATCACATCGCCACAGTGGTCAGGAAATCCTTCTATGTGGCTCATCTCATCACAAACGGTTTCTCATCCAGAAAAAGAGGTCATTGTTCCCCCTCTACTCATCACTCATTAGACCCATTTTAGAGTACAGCTCCCCTTTTGGTATGTACCTCACAATACAGCTACAACAACTGGAAAGGCCACAGAAATACCTCACAAAGAGGATTATTGGCTTCAATCAGATGCCCTACGCAGACAGTCTCAAAAAACTCCAGCTTTACTCCATCGCATATCGCCTACTCAGAGGCTATCTCTGCCTAAGTACAAAGCTATGTCAAACCCAGAGCTGTTGGGCATGCTCCACTTAAAGAAATCCCAATCCCTCCAAGCTACACGCTCTATGGACCTAAACCTTGTCACCACAATAAACAGAACATGCTGGAGGGATAGATTCCTGTCCCAGAGACTTCCCATACTCTGGAACAGACTACCCATGTCAAACAGAGCTCCTCATTAGCACTCCAAGAAAAATCTTGATGATTGGATGGGAAATAGGAAATTCACCCCAGGGATCATTTCTGTGGCTCTGCTCAGCAGGGGCACAGGAAAATAATTTTCTTGGGTGGTGAAAGCCAGGGTACCTTTTTGGCTAGGCTTATATAGGCCCTAGGGCTAATAGCCTAGTACCTACCTATGAACCTATGAAATAGTAACTAAATGAACTCATATTTATGTAAGTTAGTAGGATAAAATGTCAATAATTTCCAAGGTCTTGAAATGCCTTTGCAATAATACAAAGCTTATTATTATGACCAAACACTGATTTTTTTTTTTTTTTTTACAGTAAATACATTAATATTGTATCACTGTAGCCAGTGTAACAAGCAATGACCTTACAGACCCCTGTACATAAATACATTCCAATAATTTTTCTAAATTAGTTATGGCAAGGTGGGAGAAGAAATCTCTCTTTCACTCTAGTTATGTTCATAGGACATTACTAGACTATTGACCCAAGGGTCATTGTAAGCCTAGTGTATTACACCCATTATATTTCAAAAGAAGTTTAGTCAGTGCCTAAGATTATTATTAGTAATGACTGCCCATGTCCAAGAGGGATACAGAAGCTATTCCCAGCAGGAATTTGCAGTTTTCCATCCATTCATCAAGGCTCCTTTTGAACAGAGTCCTAGAGGTGCTCTGCTTAACATGAATTGGTAGCCTATTCCAGAGAAGTGGCAACCTCTGAGAGATGAATGTCTATCTCCAGCATGTCCTACTTAAATCACAGGCCAGATTTAGGTCACTGGAGTGGGTAATTCTAGTCCCATTTGGCTTGCAGATATGCAGCAACTTCAACAGGTTGGGGTCAGATAGTGTTCTATAAGCTAGGCACTGTTTTTTCTCAAAGTTGCCCTTAGGGGCTTTTATAAGTTGTCTTATTTTTTATTTAGGCTTAGAAGGGTACTTTTCCAGTGCTGGGACCTCCCTTTGGTATTCTTAGACAACAGTTTCTTACACTTGTTGTACAGTTTATTTGAGATGTCCACCATGTTGGCTTGTTTGTTCTTGAGACTCTTACTTTGGTCCTATCTGGCACAGCAGAGTCTATACATTTGTATAAGTGTTGGTACAGGGCATCAGAGTATACTTTAGTATAGTTGCCAAGACCATCTGTGGGGACTGGGGCTTGGAAATCATTTAGATCAGCTCCTTTATTTATTTTATTGGCATCTGATTACCGGGGAAGTCCACTGGGCCATTGAGAGCCTGTTTTCAGTGGAGCCCCAGGGAGAAAAGCTCCAAGGTATACATAAGCAAAAACATAATAGATTCATAGAAAATATACAATAATTACATATACTACATTTGCTTGAGTTTGATACAGAATAAACAAACAGGTGCAGAATGATTATAATTACTGGTGAATAGGTACAATATTTACAGCAATAGAATAATGGTTTGAGTAACATCCATAAGGCATAGACATAGGAAACTCATAGGAGGGTTTAGCTGGTTTTGGTGAAGGTTTTTAATCTGACCACCTCTGATGGTTTCTGGAGTTAATGTTGCTTCACAAAGTAACTTTATGATCAGATTTTATTGAGGGTCCTACAGTTACGGTAGTGCAACGGTCTCTCAAGTTGGTGAGAACCAGGTCAAGTATATTTGAGCCCCTTGTAGGATTTTGTACCATTTCTTCCAGGGCATTTGAGTTAAAGTCAAGGAACTTTTGTGCAAGTATGTTTGAGCTTGTATATGTTTCCCAGTTGATGTTAGGATAGTGAAAATCCATGACAAGAGTGTTAAGTTGTAGTTTGATTGATTCAAGTAAAGCCAAATAAGCCCTATGAGCATCTTGGTTCATGGAGAGGGACCTGTAACTAGCAATGACTTGAAGAGGGGGTTTTAACCACAGTAATCTGAGCTTGCAATAGGTCCATAGAGTTATCTTGTCTACTCAGTCTGGAAGAGTATTTATCTTTAATGTAGATAATACTCCACCACCTTTAGTTCTCACAATTTCATTTTGTGGTCTGAAGGCATTGAAGGCACTGTAGCCTTGCAAGGCCAGAGGAGACTCTCTGTGGCTTTGAACCATGTTTCTGTAATTGCACAAATGTCTACATCATCCAAGGAAAGGACTGCTTCTAGAGACTGCAGCTTTTGGTTTAACTCCCAGCGTTCAGCAGCATAACCCGTATTTTGCTTGTGCTGGATATTGTCCCACTAGTTTTGTTTTTGAGACCTTGCCAAAAAAAGGCACTATGGGGGAGGGCAGAGCCTTAGCCAGCAGCTGAACACCAAGAGGTGCCATGTGCAGACCATCTCTGGTAAAGCAGCGTGATCTATCAACCATGTCAACCCAGCCGGACAGAAACTGGATCCCCTTGTCAGCCAGATTTACTTATATACAAGGTTCTTTTTAATCTGATATGGTGATTTTTGTTTATTTGAACATTTTTTTTAAATAAAAAGAAAATCTGTCAATTCAATTAGTGATGTTAGACCCCCATGTAGTGGTATTATTGTAAGTAATGCCTCTAAGATGTGGAAGTGTTTGGAGATGAGCCTGGATAAGAAAATGAGGAAGAAGCTAATTTTAAACATAGGAACATTTTGATCAGAAATGGTGTTAGTGTCAAGTCACTATCTTCCTATGAGGGATAACACTCCAAATGTCTATTAAAAGTAAGGAGAGATCAGATAAGCAAGGCCAGTATATCTCTGTGAAAAAGAAATGCAGTTATGGTTGTGGTACATGCAAAGCATCTACATATATTAGCAATAGTCCATACTTTTTGGATATGAATGAAAGGAACATTTCCGATAAAGGGAATAATTACAACTGCAATATGAGAGGGTTATAGGAGGGTGGCTTAATGGTTAAGGTGTTTGACTTACAAACCCAAGGTGCAGGGTTTGAGTTTCACAAGGGATAATTGGCTAGGCTTAAAAGGGCTTGCAAGGGCAGTTAGCCTAGTACTAACCTATGAACCTATAAAAAAGTGGTGTGTGTTGCTATATTTACTTTATGCAGTGCTTTTTATATTGGTGATACTGGCAGAAAAGTAAAACAGGTTATGGATCATGCAAGTGCAATTAAATGAGGTGATGAGTATAATTATCTTTCTGAACATAAAATGCTGTGTAATGATTTCATGAATTTTTTCCTTTTCATTTTAGAAAAGATATGGAATTGTTCATGTGTATAAAATAACCATAATGGCAATATCGCTCAGCAAATGAACCACTAGATTTAAATTATGTACTAAGCATTATGCTACTGCTAAGGGGAAGAAGGATTAAAAAAGATGGGAGTTAATATATTTTCTTGAAGAATATTGCAATTTTTGTCATGTGACACAATGGCTTTAAATATTTAATTGGATTTGTTTATTCAGTTTTAAGTCACCTAATGAAGTGTGTGTTTAGAATAAACATTTAACCAGAGCACAAGAGTCTGTGTGTCCACTTGCGTACTTTGGATACAGAGAAAGCCAAACCCTATGACTGTTCATTAAAATCACAAAGGCTTATGTAACACTAAATATAAAAAACTTGCATAAATGGAAAAAAATGCTTTTATGCAGGAGACACACCTCCTGCAACTTATATACACCTATTCATAGTGCACTCCACTGGGGGAGGCAATATGCTTGATCAAGAAGCAGGAACACGTACAGTGTGTGTGTGTGTGTGTGTGTGTGTGTGTGTGTGTGTGTGTGTGTGTGTAATTATAATTTCCCACATTAAGAGAAAGGAAATGGTTTCCCCTCTGTTATTTGGACAGCTGAGCTATACCTTTAATGCTGTTTTGTGTTCCTACAGCCAGGTTTACAGTCCAGAAGTATCTCAGGGGTCCCATTGAAGTGTCACAGTAGAAAAGCCTATTGTTCATTTAATCGCTACAGTGGAACAGCTGTTGTAGGCAGCAGATACTGGTGTCATGGGAATGTTAGCAGGATTCAAACTGTCTGTGCCATGGGAATGTTAGCGGGATTCAAACTGACTGGTGCCAGGGGAATGCTAGTGGGATTCAAAATGATGGGACAATCAAGATCTACCCCGTCCAGTCATGCCTCTTCCAATGATAAAGCTCTCACAGCTTAACTGATAATGTTTGGGAGAATATTTAACAAGGAGGATTAGAACAATTCTAGCTGGACTCAGATATTGGCAGCTCGTCTCATTGGAGAACATTTTCATTTTTACATAGACATGCCTAGTTCAGGCTGTAGCAATTCAAACACAAGAAAGTCTTTTAGCAAGGGTGGGGGGTCACCTCCAGTACTCAAACCCCTTCCTTTTACTACTAAACTTCCTTTGGGAACTAAACAGCAAGAGCATACTTGTTTGAACAAAAGTATATTGTAAAGTTGTGGTTATGCGCAGAGAGTCTTAATAGTAAAGAACATTGACAGAAGTACTTGTTAAAGGCTAGTTACAGAAAGGTTTGCCTAGTAGTAAACAGATGCACACGATTTCAGAATCTGTATAACTGTAGTGGAAATAATATTATGTTATAAAGGAGCATTTAATGAACCACATTCTGACGTAGTAGCAGACGAAACTGTGTGTAAAATGAAGGGTGCCATGTCCTCTATTAAGTGTGGCAAGCAGGGGCATATTGCATAATTGTGTGATGGCAGAATGAACTAGATACTCGTATATAAGCAAATAGAGAGTCAGGAGTGTATGAAGAAGCTTCAGAATGCAAACGAGTCACAACCTGACTAGTCATGACTGCATTCTCTTACAGTGTTATTACATAATTAATACTTGAAAAAAAATAGATGAACAAAATTTGCAAGGGTTACTTGACTCTCGCAGCATGAGCACTTTAGTACATTTTACATAGAGGAAGAAAGGCCATTCACAAAGGCCTAGTGAACTCACCTGTATTCATGGGGAGAACATTTGTTATTCAGTTACCCAGATTAAGGTACAAAGTCATTTTGGGAAGGTCCTGCATTTGGTAGCCGAGGTTCCCTTCTCAAATTATGATCTAATTATTGGGAAGGAATTAACATTTTAAAGATCTTCAGAAGTCTTATGCAGCCCCAACTGCATAATCAAAACCAAATTTAACTTGAAAATTCCAAATCCAGCAATCTATATTGGTGTGTGTGTATGTATGTATGTATGCATGTATATGTGCATGTGTGTATATAGAAAGAGAAAGACAGGTGAGTGCGTGTGTCTATACTGTTTATAGTTAAATAACTGAAAAGTTGACTGTTGATATCTGAATAACTGAAAAATTGACCAAAATATCATCAACCATATATGGATGAAAACACCAATGTTGACACTCTGGTGTACAGGTGCGCAAAAAAACATATACATGAAGATTTATAAGTTTATAGGATGTTACTAGGCTATTGACCCGAGGGTCTTTACAAGCCTAGCCTTTAAATACCAATATATTAGATTACAGATATTGTCTATGCCCAAGGTTTTTCCAGCATGGACTACCCATGTCCAGGAAAGAAACCAGGGAAATCTCTGGCAGAAATTTACTGCTTCTCATCGAGTCACCCAGGTTGCACTTAAACAGGGTCAATGGAGGTGCTCTGCTTGATATGGATTGAAAGCCTATTACAGAGGATTGTCATCCTCTGAAACATGTATCTGTCTCTCCAGCAGGTCATGTTTATGTTGTAGGCTAGATTGAGTTCCCTGAAAGGGGTAAATCTAGTCCCATTCAACTTATGGATGTGAAGCATTCCCATGAGATTTGGGTCAGAGATAGCCCTAGAAACCAGACATAAGTTGCCTCTAAGTAGTCTATATGCTGAATACAGTGGCAGCAACTTCAGTCTGTTCATATAAGACGTGCTGCAGACCCTGAATTTTCTTAGACAGAAATCTCTGAGGTCTGTCAAGTTGCTGCAGGTATCTAGTATGGTACAAAACAAATGGAGCCTTAATTATAATAATAGGCCTGATGAGGGATGAATACAGAGGAGTTATAACCTGTTTTGCTCTTGAGGTGATGCCTTTGCTAATCAGGTGAGAGACGTAGAATGCCTTCCTCATCACAGTAGGCACGTGATGGTCAAAGTTGAGGTCACAGTCAACTTGTGTTCCCAGGTTTCTCACTACTGAATTGCTACTTAGGGTATTATTGTCTAGTCTATATTCAGCAGGGACATTGTTTTTCTGAAGGGAATGATGATACATTCTTTTAGCATGTAGTTCAAGACAATGGCTTTCACACAAATCATTGGTCTGTGTAAGCCCCTTTTGAAGTATGCTGACATCGCTAGGGGATTCAATGATAGCACCTAATTTGCAGTCATCTGCAAACTTGGTTAGCCACAGCCCATCCATTTTGGCCTGGACCTCTGAGAAGTACACACCAAACAAGAGGGGGGGGGCAGCACTGACCCTTGTGGGACCCCACTGGTGACAGATATGCTGGTAGAGGTAAAGTCTCCTACTTTGAGTGTTGTCAATCTGCGAGCCAGTTTGCAATCCACCTGACAACATAGGGGTTTGATATTCAACTAGGTTAGTTTGTCAGTGATGCCCGAATGTGGGATACTGTCTAAGGCCTTGGCCAAGTTGAGATAGGCTGCGTGCATGGCTTTGTGCTCATCTATGGCTCTGGTCACATTATTGAAGAAGTCCACCAGGTTTAGCAGGCATGACCTGCCCTTGACAAAACCAAACTGGGATGGCTCCAGCGTTTGGAAGTTACCTATATCCTTATTTATGAGATCCATGATGATTAATTCCATTGCCTTACAGATGAGGCTGGTTAAATGTATGGTTCTGTAGTTACCTGGGTCTGTTGCCAAGCCACCCTTGTGGAGGGGAATAACAGTTGCGGTTTTGCATTCAGTGGAGACAAAGCCACTACTCAGGCTGTGGTTGAATAGACTACCTAATGGAGTAGCTAGCTCTTGTTTTAGGACATTAAGAACTCAGCTTGCCATCCACTCCCCATGAAGGTTGTGTTTTAAGCATTTGAGAGAGCACTGATGACTTGCTCTTTGGAGATTCAGAGAGGAGGAGTTGATTAAGACATGGCTTTTGGTGTGCTTGGGGGAATGGGGGGGGGGGTGAAATTTTCACCAAACCTGTCTGCTAGCAGATTTGCAATTTTCACTGGGCCATTGTGTGTGATGCCATCCAGAACTAGTTCAGCACACATTGGAGTCCTAATTTTAGGTTGTGGACATATGTGAAGAAAGCCTTATGGTTTCCTTGGCTATGGTTGCTAAGTTTACCTCATAGTTGTCCTTTGAAGACTTTACTAGCTGCCTTATTTGCTTGTTTAGACTGAGGAGGGTGCTCTTCCAGTTCTGGGATTTCATTTTTGTATTTTTAAACAGCAGCTTCTTTCCCTTATTGCATAATTCATTAATGCTAGATGCCTATCAGGATTGTTTGTTTTTCTTGAGGATCTTGCTTTAATCCTATCTGCCATGGCTGTGTCTATACATTTGTGTAGATGTTTATACAGGGCATCAATGTATATCTTAGTATAGCTGTCAATGACATCTGTGGAAATTGGAGATTGGAAGTCAATTATTCCTTTCCTTAGGAGGGTAGACTTAGCTTTGGCGAAGTTTTTTAGCCTGATTTCTCCTTTGGGGAGTTCTGGTGCTATTGCCACTTCAGAAATAGCTGATTTATGGTCAGATTTAAACAGTGCAGGCCCTATACTTGAGGTGCTGCATCAGTCACTCTTATTGGTCAGGACCAGGTCTAAAATACTGGAGTCCCTTTTAGGGTGGTACACTACATGTTCCAGGGCATTTGAGTTAAAGTGCAGGAACCTTTGTGGGAGTGAGTTGGGCTCATTTAAGTTTCTCAGTTAATGGAAGGATAGTTGAAGTTACCCATGACTAGAGTGTTAGGTTGCACCGTAATTGTCCCAAGTAGGTCTAAATAAGCTGTGTGGGCATCTTGGTTCATGGAAAGGGACCTGTAACTGATGATGACTTGAAAGGGGGTCTTACCCACAGTAATTTAGAACTGGAGTAGCTCCATAGAGTTTTCTTGTCTAATCAGTCTAGAGGTGAAATTATCTTTAATGAAGATATATACACCACCTCCTTTGGTTCTCACATCTTCCATTTTTGGTCTGAAAGTGTGGAAAGCATAGTAGCCTTGCAAGGCTGGGATACTTTCGCCAGCCTTGAGCCAGGTTTCTGTGACTGCAGAGATGTCAACATCTTCCAGAGAGTGCAGCTGCTGATTTAAACTCCTAGCATTTAGCAGCATGGCCCTTAGTTTCTTTGTGTTTGATATTTTCACATTGGGAATTGTTGCTGTGACCTTGCCTAAACATGGCACTATGGTGGTGGCAAGTGCCTTAGCCAGCAACCAAAAGCCTAGAGGTGCCAGGTGAAGACCATCTCTATCAAAGCAGCATGGCCTGTTCACCATGTCATCCCAGGCTGACAGGAACTGGATCACCTTAGAATGGCATCAGAAACTAAGCCAATTACTGGTCAATCATTTTCTGTTTATATATTTATATTGTGGTATCATCCTAGACAAGGGTAGAATGCTGCTCAAAGCTAGGGACTTGCCCACCTGGGACACAGATTCAGAGAGCTCAATCAGGTCTCTCTTCATATAGTCAAGAGAGGTACCTCTCAAGTCGTTCACACCAAACATGAACTATGATAGAGACATGAAGGTACTTGTTGTTGAGAGACTTGGGTGCATGCGTGATCTGGTAAATCTTTGCACCAGACAGACAGCTGGCTATAACCTTCTTGTTCAACCTGGTGAGTGGACACCTGGATGTCTCACTACAGAGTCACCTATAACTAAAACATTTGGAGTAGCTGTGTCTTGCCTTAAGGGCTTATTTGATGAGATACAGGTGCTAGGGCTTTTGTGTATTGGGTGCTTTGGCTGTTGTGTTAGGTGTAGCATGTTTATATTTTGGAGGTCTCTGGTGTTTAGGTAGGTTTCTGGAGAGTACCTGTGCATATCAAGGATTATGTGTTGGGTGCATATAACAAATAGGAGTCATGGTGTGTGAGCTGACAACCTGTTTTGTGTTGCTGTTCTGGGTGTGAGAGAGCAATGATTCCAGATTCTTAGTGTAGGAGCATCTCTCGAAAATTGTACTCACGTGATTTAGGAGTAAGGGGTTGTCAGTGTACATGAGGCAGTTGCTACACTGCCTCAAAAAAACATGTCCACTAGGCTGGCAGGAGAAACAGAGGGAAACTGACAGTCAATAATGCAAGGTTTGAACTTGGTATCTCAGCAGATAAGGAGAAAAAGATGGGGGTATCAGGCAGGGAGATATTTTGGGGTGATTAACCTATGGAGCGCACAGTAGGAGGTATATAAAACAGGGGATCTATAGGGTCTGATGATAGGTAAGAGGCAAAATCTCTGCTGAGTGGTTCACTGAACAGCTGAGAGCTATTCAAGAATTGCTGTACTAGACAGCAGCAGCTTCTCTGTGTGATGGTGTGCAATGGTGCGCTATGAGCATGCAAGAGCAAAGCAGCTCATGCAAAGAAACCAATGAAAAAGCTCAAACTGAGCCCTGTACCAATGAAATAGCTCAAAATCAGCCCTGGACCAGTAACCTACAGTTAGATAGCCCTGCTGTATGATCCTGCCATAAGGGTACAGGGGTCTTCTCCAAAAAAGCCAGTCTGAATCCAATCTATACTATGGCAAACAGAAGTACAACGGAACAGGAAAAAAAACAGGATTTTTTTTTTATTAAATAAGCAACAGTGTAAAAAGCTACACAGTTTTTCTTGAATAATAGCAACATAATAAAACACTAGAAACAGATCTTTTCTTCAATTAAGTAAAAGCAGCAGTTGGTATGCAATACTGTCAAAGTGCAACAAATGCAGTAATAAAACACAGTGCAAAGCAGCAGCAAACAGTACATTTTTAAACTGCTGAAGTACAGTCACAGTATACAAGAGAAGTGCAAAGAAAAAATTCTTATAACCCTTTTGTGGATTTCCCAGCTCCAAAACAGGCAAACACCTACAGCCACGGAATGAATCATCCCAGTCCTCCTAATGTAAAAGCACAGTAAGTGTGTGTCCGGAATGAAGTGCTACCACAAACTTAGAGAGATGGATAGAGCAGTGTACCGTAAACAGCTCATAAAAGTGCAATTATTCAATAAAAGTACTTTGCTTTGTATAAATGAGGTAATAGCCACTCGATTGTACAGACTTTATAAAAGCACTAAAAACAAGATAACCTGATTAATAAGTTCTCCAGCCAATAAAACTACGTGCAGAAATTCAAGTGTTTCCTCAGCCTAGACAAACCAGGCTACCTCCTGCTGAACAACATATATGTATATAGAGCAATAGGCTGGTAAAGCTTCAGAAAGGTCCTGTGAAGTGATGAAGTCTAAGCCATGCTAGAGACTGAACATAGCCAGGATGGTGGGGGGGGGGGGATGCCACCATTGGGCTTCTCAACCATCTATTCCTACTTTGAGCTGCAAAGTAACTTGATATAATCAATAGCAAAGTAGAGAGAAAGGAGGTTATACAGTAGTAGTTATGTTCATTTTTTTCCTGGAAGTAGTTATAAAAACATCCTACAGTCATGTGTTGGGAGTCATTTGGGAATGGATCCTACCATGTAAATATCTTAACCTGGAGAGAGACAAAAGTGAATGTTGCCAACATGGATGCAGGCTTATAGACTGTGAGACACTGCCTTGAAAGATTATTTGGATAGGCACATATGGCTGAATTACAGTTCAACTGTAGACACATAAGGTTCATAGGTGTGTACTAGGCTAATGGCCCTGGAGCCTTTACAAGCCTAGCCCATAGGATTACTCTGGCATCATGTCACCCAACCTTAATTCCCAGTGCCTCTGTCAAGCAGAGCCACTGGAATGATCCCCAGGGTGAATTTTCTATTTCCCATCCACTCATCAAGATTTCTCTTGAAGAGGGCCAGTGAGGGGCTCTGCTTGACATGTATGAGGGCATCTATTCCATATCATGGGCAGTCTCTGGGTTATGAACCTGTCCCCCCAGCATGTTCTTTTGACTGTGGTAATGAGGTTGAGATCTCTGGAGCATGTGATGTGGAGGGATTGAGATTTATTTAGATGTAGCATTTCTAACAGAGCTTGGTCAGACATGGCTTTGTAAGTCAAGCAGAGATCGCTTCTAAGTAGGCGATATAAGACAGAGAATAGTTGAGGTTTTTTGAGTCTGTCCATATAGGACAAGTGCTTAAGGCCTAGGATCCTCCTTATGATGTACTTGTGCAGCCTCTCCTGCTGTTGCAGATGTCTAGAGAGGTACATGACAAATGGGGCAGTGTACTCAATAATTGGCCTAATGAGGGAAGAGTAGAGGGAGACAATGACCTCTTTCTTCCTGGATGCAAAACCCTTAGTAATGAGATGTGCTACATAGAAGGACATTCTGACCACAGTGGCAATGTGGAGGTCAAAAGAGAGGTTGATAACCTGTGTTCCAAGATCTCTTATAACACCTTCTGTGTTCAGTGGACTACCATCGATGTAATTCAAGGGAAATGTTTTTTTCTCAAGGGGGATGACAACATTTTTGGCATTGAGCTTAAGGCCATGGTTCTGACACCAGTTGGTCTCATTGAGGTCTTTCTGTAGGATGTCATCATCACTTGGGGAGTTAATAATAGTTAATAGACTAAAAAAATCGGCAAGTACTAAACATAAAAGGAATACTGTCAGAGTAATCACAACCGCAGCTGCCATAATCCACAACAGTCTTTTATTAATGGTTACTGAGTGCTTTTGTCTCAATACAGAGAGACTTCATCAGAGTAACAAGAAAACCATAAAAAGGCAGTTTAAATACTGAGCATCAATCAGAGCTTCACCAATAAAATGTTTGACATTATTTGAATACATCACACATTATTTAAAAAACCTGGATAGGATCAGCACAAAACAACTTTTTTCAACATAAATAGAAAATGTATATTTGTTAAGTATATGTTACCCAAAATTTTAAAAGTATATATTCCTTAAAGTTTGCTATACTTCACTTGTTTTTTCATATAACATTAAAACAATAGAAATTGTACCATTCAAGCATGGGGAACATCGCAGC